>NC_090384.1:106478803-106571303 GCF_036365525.1 Heterodontus francisci
GCATTCTCCATGGCAACGCCTCCACCAATCAGAGTTCACTTGCCAGCCAATCTGCACTCTCTTCTTATACAGTCTAAAGTTGTTGTTTGCCTTACATTGGCATTTCTGTGTATTGTCCTGATGAGTGCAAGACGAAAATCTTCACAAGAACACAAGAAATAGGAGCAGAAGTAGACCATATGGCCCATCGAGCCTGCTCCACCATTCAATACAATCATGGCTGATCTTGGGCTTCAGTTCCACTTTCCTGCAGCTTCCCATATCCCTCGATTCCCTGCGAGACCAGAAATCTATCTATCCCAGCCTTAAATGTATTCAACGATGGAGCATCCACAACCCTCTGGGGTAGAGAATTCCAAAGATTCACAACCCTTTGAGTGCAGTAATTTTTCCTCATCTCAGTCCTGAATGATTAGCCCCTTAATACATCTCTGTTAATTTTTAGTTGAAATCCACATTATTTAATTTCGAAGAAAAGGCTGAGCTGACAGGAAGCTATGAGTGGACATGATGGTCAACATCCTTACAGCAAGAAGGATGCCGGAAGTTGCAAATGGTGGTAAACTTCCTGCGAGATGATAACTTAGCTTCCCAGATTCAGTTAACAGGTGATTTAGGTCCAACTGCAGAAAATCATGTTATCAATTGTTAAACTGTGGTAACTTTACAGTGATTATTTATGAAACCTGTATTATCAGACCCATTACTGAGGTGACGATGTTCATGACTTTTATGAGCGAGTTCCTGTTTCTCAGAACCTGCCATTGTGTTCTAGGAAGAGGCAATTATGCTGTGTCCTTGACCACAGGGTGTTAGAGTCCTTGTCTACAGGGACTTGTTACGGGCATGCCTATGAAACCTACTTTTTAACCCTGCTTTTAATTTTTTCGGAAAATAACTCTTTTAACCTTCTAACTACTTATTATGTCCGGATTCCTTCCAAAAACCAACATCACTAAAATCAGATTATCTCATTGCTGTTTGTGGTATCTTTCTGTGCACAATTTGGCTGCCATATCTCCTACATTACAACAATGACTACACTTCAAAAGTACTTCCTTGGATGTAAGGCACTTTGGGACGTTCTGAGATCATGCAAGGCACGATAGAAATAGAACTCTTTTATTTTCTATCTGTTATTATTATTTGCTTGTTTTCTACACTGTGCCATCTTCTTCCATTGGCACTGAAGTAAGATGTCCTGTGCCAAAAACGTAGAGATGAGATACATGATGCAGCTTGGATTAGAGTACCCTTTGCTTTAAATAGTTTCCGTGTTTAATGAATTTGTAACTGAAAGGATGGGGTGGGTATGCAGTTAAATAGGTCGAGTTACTTACCCATCCAGGATGCTCCACGATCCCGCTGTCCCCACTTGGAACCAGATGTCCTGAACAGGCAGCAAGAATACCCACCCAAAACCAGCCGCTTTCATTCTGCCTCCGCTCATCTGCAACTGAAACCCTCCTTCATACCCGTCACCTCCGGGCTTAAGGATTCCAATGTGCTTCTGACTGGCCTCCCATCTCCCAGCCTCCAAAACTCATTATCCTGCCCATTATCTTAACTCGCACAAGTCCCGTTCACCCATCACCCACTCTACTCGCTGACCTTCATTGGCCCTCGGTTAACCAATGCCTCAATTTTAAAATTCTCACCTTTGTTTCAAGTCCCTCCATGTCCTCATCCCTCCCTACCTCTGAAACCTCCCCCCACCCTACAACCCTCCGAGTTCTCTTCGCTTCTCTAATTCTGGCCGCTTGTGCATCCCTGATTTTAATCGCTCCACCATTGGTGGCGTGGCTTCAGCTGCCTGGGCCCTAACCTCTGGAATACCTTCCATAAGCCTCTCTGCCTGTCCACCTCTCCTCCTTTAAGATGCTCCTCAAAACCTACCTCTTTGACCAAGCTTTTGGTCACCTGTCCTAATATCTCCTTTTGTGGCTCAATGTCAAATTGTGTTTGATAAAGCTCCTGCGAAGTTCCTTGGAAAGTTTTACTATGTTAAAGGTGCTATATAAATGCAAATTGTTGTTGTTGTTGTTGATATCCAGACTCAGCTGAAATTTGAACCCAGGCCTGAGCTGGAAATCCACTGCAGTTTTCCTACCCGATCCAACCCGGGACAGAGGAGGCTGAGAAAGCTGTTTTACTTTCCTCTGTGGGACCAGGGGAGGTAGAAAGAAGGCATGCTGATGGAGGGTGGGGGGAAAATTTCTCTTCCTTGGAGTGATCCCAAAACATTTACATAGAGACTTGTGATCTGGAATGCACTGCCTGAAAGGGAAGGAGATTCAATAGTAATTTTCAAGAGGAAATTGGATAAATGCTTGAAGGGGAAACATTTGTAGAAGTGTGGGGAAAGAACCGGGGGATGGGACTAAATGGATAACTCTTTCAAAGAGCTAGCACAGGCATGATGGGCTGAATGTGCACCTTCTGTGCTGTCTAATTCTATGAATCCTGAGCATACTGTGCATGACCTTTCCTTGTCTCTGCAATCAGAACATTCGGCTGAGATTGCTGGATGTGATGGTAACACTCTGATAACTTATGTTTAAAGCAATAAGGTGATTCATTTCTGAAAGTTCACTTCAAAATGACATTTTACAGGGCTTGCATTAGCTTTCTCATCTTATAAAGACTAACTGTCCCATTGAAAAGAATAATTACACTGTGCATGCACATTGGAGATAGGGAACTGGGAAATTAGAATCATAGAATCATAGAAAGTTTACATCACAGAAAGAGGCCACTTGGCCCATCGTGTCTGTGCTGGCCGAGAAACGATCCACCTATTCTAATCCCACCTTCCAGCATTTGGTCCGTAGCCCTGCAGATTACGGCACTTGAGGTGCATATCCAGACTTCTTTTGAATGAGTTGAGGGTTTCGGCCTCAACTACCCTTTCAGGCAGTGAGTTCTAGACCCCCACCATCCTCTGGGTGAAAAAGTTTTTCCTCATCTCTCCTCTAATTTTTCTACCAATCACTTTAAATCTATGCCTCCTCGTCACTGACCTCTCTGCTAAGGTGAACAGACCCTTCACCTCCACTCTATCCAAAAGAATTTTGTACATTTCAATCCGATCTCCCCTCAGCCTTCTCTATTCCAACGAGAACAACCCCAGCCTATCCAATCTTTCCTCATAGCTGCATTTTTCCAGTCCTGGCAACATCCTCATAAATCTCCTCTGTACCCTCTCTTGTGCAATTACATCCTTTCTGTAATGAGGTGACCAGAACTGCAAACAGTACTTAAGTTGTGGCCTAACCAATGATTTATACAGTTCCAGCATAACCTGCTTGCTCTTGTATTCTATACCTCAGCTAATAAAGGAAAGGATTCCATATGCCTTGTTAACCACCTTATCAACCTGCCCTGCTACCTTCAGGGATCTGTGGACATTCACTCCAAGGTCCCTCACTTCCTCTACACTTCTCAGTCTTTTGGGCCTCCTTATCTCGAGAGACAATGGATACGCGCCTGGAGGTGGTCAGTGGTTTGTGAAGCAGCTCCTGGATTGGCTATAAAGGCCAATTCCAGAGTGACAGGCTTTTCCACAGTATTTTCCCATTAACAGTGTATTCCTTTGCCTTGTTTGACCTCCCCAAATGCATCACCTCACACTTCTCCGAGTTGAATTCCATTTTCCACTTTTCTGCCCATCTGACCAGACCATCAATATCTTCCTGCAGTCTACAGCTATCCTCCTCACTATCTACCACACGGCCAATCTTTGTGTCGTCTGCAAACTTCATGATCATGCCCCAGACATTTACATCCAAATCATTAATATATACCACTAAGAACAGGGGACCCAGCACTGAGCCCTGCGGAACGCCACTGGAAACAGCCCTCTAGTCGCAAAAATACCCATCAACAATAACCCTTTGTTTCCTGCCACAGAGCCAATTTTGTGTCCAATTAGAAAAGGTATAGGATTAGAATAATACCTGGTGTTAATTATGACTCAGGATTAACAAGGGAATTGCTAATTGTTATTGAAGTGTTTAGTGTAACTTTTTTCATACTTGGGATGTGGGTGTCACTGGCCAGGCCAGCATTTATTGTCCATCCCTAATTGCCCTTGAGAAGGTGGTGGTGAGCTGCCTTCTTCAACCTCTGCAGTCCTGGTGGTGGAGGTACACCTACAGTGCTGTTAGGAAGGGAGTTCCAGGATTTTGACCCAGTTACAGTGCAGGAACGGTGATATAGTTCCAAGTCAGGATGGTGTGTGGTTTGGAGGGGAATTTGCAGGTGGTGATGTTCCTATGCATCTGCTGCCCTTGTCCTTCTAGGTGGTAGAGGTCGCGGATATCTGTTTTTTATCAGAGTTTGTGTTTTGTAACCTGAGCCTTGATTACTTCTCTCACAACATGTTGTGACAGGCTGATTACTGTTCATTGCCATACGAGACTGGAACCAAGTTGATTTCTCCTTTCAATCTGATCAGTGTCAAATCCATGGCAAACCCAGGACTGCCAAACCCAGCATCTCATAAATCAAGAAGCAAGCTCTTAAAATTCAAGAAATTTGTTGCATAAATCATGAGTTGCTATTTTTTTCAAACGTAAACCTTACAATTCTAACACGGACCCCCGTCTAAATTATAATACTATATAACACTCATAATAGAAACATGCTGCATGTAACAAGTGCTTTAATAATGCTTGTAAGAAAACAGGTAGATACTTATAGTAGCAATCTGAGGACTATTACCCTGCTGAGAAAGGGAAGAAAGGATAGATTTAACTCCAATAACATTCTGGTGCATTTAAATATAGAATCATAGACTGATTACAGCACAGAAGGAGGCCATTCAGCCCATCATGTCCGTGCTGGCTCTCTGTAAGAGTAACTCAGCCTTTTCCCCATGGTCCTGCAAATCTTTTCTGTTCAGGTAATTATCCGATTCCCATTCGAAAACCATGATTGAATGTGCCTCCACCACACTCTCAGACAGTGCATTCCAGATCCTAAACACTCACTGAACCTGCCTCCACCACACTCTCAGACAGTGCATTCCAGATCCTAAGCACTCACTGAACCTGCCTCCACCACACTCTCAGACAGTGCATTCCAGATCCTAAACACTCACTGAACCTGCCTCCACCACACTCTCAGACAGTGCATTCCAGATCATAAACACTCACTGAACCTGCCTCCACCACACTCTCAGACAGTGCATTCCAGATCCTAAGCACTCACTGAACCTGCCTCCACCACACTCTCAGACAGTGCATTCCAGATCCTAAACACTCACTGAACCTGCCTCCACCACACTCTCAGACAGTGCATTCCAGATCATAAACACTCACTGAACCTGCCTCCACCACACTCTCAGACAGTGCATTCCAGATCCTAAGCACTCACTGAACCTGCCTCCACCACACTCTCAGACAGTGCATTCCAGATCCTAAACACACACTGAACCTGCGTCCACCACACTCTCAGACAGTGCATTCCGGATCCTAAACACTCACTGAACCTGCCTCCACCACACTCTCAGACAGTGCATTCCAGATCCTAAACACTGACTGAACCTGCCTCCACCACACTCTCAGACAGTGCATTCCAGATCATAAACACACACTGAACCTGCGTCCACCACACTCTCAGACAGTGCATTCCAGATCCTAAACACTCACTGAACCTGCCTCCACCACACTCTCAGACAGTGCATTCCAGATCCTAAACACACACTGAACCTGCGTCCACCACACTCTCAGACAGTGCATTCCAGATCCTAAACACTCACTGAACCTGCCTCCACCACACTCTCAGACAGTGCATTCCAGATCCTAAACACTGACTGAACCTGCCTCCACCACACTCTCAGACAGTGCATTCCAGATCCTAAACACTCACTGAACCTGCCTCCACCACACTCTCAGACAGTGCATTCCAGATCCTAAACACTCACTGAACCTGCCTCCACCACACTCTCAGACAGTGCATTCCAGATCCTAAACACTCACTGAACCTGCCTCCACCACACTCTCAGGCAGTGCATTCCAGATCCTAAACACACACTGAATCTGCCTCAACCACACTTTCAGACAGTGCATTCCAGATCCTAAACACTCACTGAACCTGCCTCCACCACACTCTCAGGCAGTGCATCCCAGATCCTAAACACTCACTGAACCTGCCTCCACCACACTCTCAGGCAGTGCATTCCAGATCCTAAACACTCACTGAACCTGCCTCCAACACACTCTCAGACTGTGCATTCCAGATCCTAAAAACTCACTGAACCTGCCTCCACCACACTCTCAGGCAGTGCATTCCAGATCCTAAACACTCACTGAACCTGCCTCCACCACACTCTCAGGCAGTGCATTCCAGATCCTAAACACTCACTGAACCTGCCTCCACCACACTGTCAGACAGTGCATTCCAGATCCTAAACACTCACTGAACCTGCCTCCACCACACTCTCAGGCAGTGCATTCCAGATCCTAAACACTCATTGAACCTGCCTACACCACACTCTCAGACAGTGCATTCCAGATCCTAAACACTGACTGAACCTGCCTCCACCACACTCTCAGACAGTGCATTCCAGATCCTAAACACTCACTAAACCTGCCTCCACCGCACTCTCAGGCAGTGCATTCCAGATCCTAAACACTCACTGAAACTGCCTCCACCACACTCTCAGACAGTGCATTCCAGATCCTAAACACTCACTGAACCTGCCTCCCCCGCACTCTCAGACAGTGCATTCCAGATCCTAAACACTCACTGAACCTGCCTCCCCCGCACTCTCAGACAGTGCATTCCAGATCCTAAACACTCACTGAACCTGCCTCCCCCGCACTCTCAGACAGTGCATTCCAGATCCTAAACATTCACTGAACCCGCCTCCACCACACTCTCAGACAGTGCATTCCAGATCTGAACCACTCTCTGCGTAAAAAAGTCTTTCCTCGTGTTGCCATTGCTTCTTTTGTTAATCACCTCTCTGGTTCTGGACCTTTCTGCCAATGGGAACAGTTTCTCTCTATCTACTCTGTCCAGACCCCTCATGATTTTGAACACCTCTATCAAATCTCCTCTCAACCTTCTCCCCTCTGAGGAGAACAATCCCAGCTTCCCCAATCCATCCACATAACTGAAGTCTCTAATCCTCAGAACCATTCTCATAAATCTTTTCTGCACACTCTTGAAAGCCTTCACCTCCTTCCTAAAATATAATGCCCCGATTGGACACAATATTCCATTTGAGGCTGAACCAGTGTTTTATGAAGGTTCACCGTAATTTCCTTGTTTGTGTACTCTGTACCTGTATTTATAAAGCCCAGGATCCCATATGCCTTATTAACCGCTTTCTCAACCTGCCCTGCCACCTTCATTGATTTGTGCACATTTACCCCCAGGTCCTTCTGTTCCTGAACCCTCTTTCGAATTGTATCCTTTATTTTGTTTTGCCCTCCTCGTTCTGTCGTTAAAGATTGCCTGTTAATGGCATTTATAACCAATCAGTTCACAGGACACATCCAATCCAAACTGTTATTGGTCAAATCAGCACGAACAGCAGTCTTGACCCATTAACAATTTTAACAGGCTCAAACCTGGTTATTATTTTAATTAAAACAAATAACTTTCCATAAGCACACAAGTTTGCTTGCCTACAATTCTCTTACACTTGAACCTGACATTTACGGGAATATTTTGCAGACCTGTACAAACCCAGCCCGGTTTCTCAGTGTTATTTAAACATGCAAAGAATTTGCATTATTGCAACGTGGTGGAAGATTTACGTAAGTGAAACTGACTCTCCACGATTGCAAGAATTAATCCAAAATGAGATTGATATAAACAGAAATTGCTGGAAATACTCAGCAGGTTTAGCAGTATTATAATCGCACTTGCTCATCCGCATGTGTCCAAATTGTATATACCCGAGTATCAGAGCAGCAGCTGACTTCCCACCTTCTGTCCCCTCACACCGAAAGTATTTGTGAGACTCACTGTTGAAAACCATGGCTGCTAAGGTCCCATTACTCTTGGGGCGAAAGGGATCAAAGGATATGGGGGGAAAGCAGGAACAGGTTATTGAGTTGGATGATCAGCCATGATCATAATGAATGGAGGAGCAGGCTCGAAGGGCTGAATGGCCTATTCCTGCTCCTAGTTTCAATGTTTTTGTCACCACGAGGAAGGCCTAGTATTCAGGAGCTTCGGGAGTGGCCACCTTGTCAGCTACTCGTATGGGAGGAACGCGAACTACTGTTAATTTATACAAGGCGTGTCTACTCTTTCTCCCTGCTGCGTTTTTCTCCCTCTTGCCCCTCGTCCTCTTTCGCGCCGTGTGTTTGTGTTTAGAAGAACAGTATCGCGTGATTTGGAAGTCCCAGCAGGAGATCATGAGTGAGGCTCAGAGGTTGTGTCTCTCGCAGTGAACTTATAAGAGTCGGGATGTCTGCAAAGCTCAGCAGGGAAACTCGTGTTAAGACGTTGGCTGTAGTCAAGCAAGACAATCACTAGGTGAAGCAGCAGCCTCTGGCATCTATTCCAAGCATAGAAACATCTCGAGGGCAGACTGAACAATTGCCTGTGTGAAAGGCTGAACAGGCTGGGGCTCTCTTCTTTAGAAAAGTGAAGACTAAGGAATGACCTGGTAGATGCCTTTAAAACTATGAAGGGGTTTGATAGGGTAGACATAGAGAAGATGTTTCCTCTTGTGGGAGAGACCAGAACTAGTGTGGCCATAAATATAAGATAGTCATCAATAAATCCAATAGGGAATTCAGGAGAAACTCCTTTCCCCAGAGAGTGGTGAGAATGTGGAACTCGCTACCACAGGGAGTGGTTGAGGTGAATAGTATCGATACATATAAGGGAAAGCTGGATAAGCACATGAGGGAGAAAGGAATAGATGGATATGCCGATAGGGTGAGATTAGGAGGGGGTGGGAGGAGGCTTGCGTTGAGCTTAAACACTGGCACGGAACAGATGGGCAGAATGGCCTGTTTCAGTGCTGTAAATACTTTCTAATATGGCACCTACTTGTGTAGCACAAGTCATCAATGGGGCTTGGCAGCAATGAGTGAGTTAATGATGATATTACTGCAACTGAAAAGTGTATTTGAAATACAGTCTACCCAAACTCACACAAGAATGAGGTCTTGGTGCAGTGGTGACATTCCTGCCAATGAGTGAGAGGGCAGAATTTTTAGGCCCTGATGTTGGCATGCATGGAGGTGGGAGGGTGCAGAATTTTGTACCGCTGGCCAGCGTGCCATTTCCCTGGCACCATCCCCCCTCCAGGCTATTTCCCTGGATGTGCGATGCAGGGGGCACAGGGAGAGCACGGCAGTGCTATACGCCCGCAAGTGGCACATAGCCGGTTAAGCCTGTTTAAAGGCCTGTTACAGGTTGGGGTCAGGGGGTCAGAGGCTGACTGAAATGTTCCATCAGCTTCCAGGCACCCCTCCACAAGTGGCCCAACTGCTAATTCTATTTTTTATTTCAAACTTTAAAAGGTTGTAGAGAGGGAGTTGGAGAAAATGGAGGCACCCTCTCAATTCCTTACCTGCAAAGGCAGCCTGCAGCTTCTTCAGTGCTGGAGGGCCTCCTATTGGCCCAGTTTTGGTCTCCTTACTTAAGCAAGATGAGAGACCTTGGAATGCATGTCCACAGGTCTCTGAAGGTGGCAGGACAAGTGGATAAAGTATTGAAGAAAGCATATGGAATGCTTTCCTTTATTGGCCGAGGTGTAGAATTCAAAAGCAGGGATGTAATGCTGGAACTGTATAAAACACTGGTTAGGCCACAGCTGGAGTATTGTGTACAGTTCTAGTCACCACATTACAGGAAGGACAAAATTGCTCTGGAGAGAATACAGAGGAGATTTACAAGAATGTTGCCAGGGCTCAAAAGTTGCAGCTATGAGGAAAGATTGGATAGGCTAGGATTGTTTTCCTTAGAACAGAGGAGGCTGAGGGGTGACTTAATAGAGGTGTACAAAATTATAAGAGGTCTAGATAGAGTAGACAGGAAGGACCTGGTTCCCCTAGCGGAGAGGTCAATTATCAGGGGGCACAGATTTAAGATGATTGGTAGAAGGATTAGAGGGGACATGAGGAAAAACTTTTTCACCCAGAGGGTGGTGGGTGTCTGCAATTCATTGCCAGGAACAGTGATGGAGGCAGAAACTCTCAGTTCTTTTGAAAGGTACCTGGACATGCACCTGAAGTGCTGTAACCTGCAAGGTTATGGACCAGGTGCTAGAAGGTGGCATTAGATCGGGCGGCTAGATTTTTTGGCCGGCACAGACACAATGGGCTGAATGGCCTCCTTCTGTGCCGTAATTGTTCTTTGGTTCTTTGGTCCTGTATACTTGCATTAGAAGCATTTCAGAGAATGTTCACTTGGCCGATTCCTGGGGTGAAGGGGTTATCGTATGAGGAAAGGCTTCACAGGTTGGCCCTGTACCCATTGGAGTTTAGAAGAATGAGAGGTGATTTTCAGAGAATCAGAATCACAGAATTGCTACAGCACAGAAGGAGGCCATTCAGCCCATTGTGTCTGGGCTGGATCTCCAAGTGAGCAATTCACTTCATGCCATTCCCCCACCTTCTCCCTGTCACCCTGCACATTCATCCTTTTCAGGTAACTGTCTAATTCCCTTTAGAATGCTTCAATTGAACCTGCCTCCACTGCACTCTCAGGCAGCGCATTCCAGATCCTAATCTCTCACTGCATGAAAAAGTTTTTTCTCAGGTCGCCATTGCTCCTTTTGCCAATTACCTTAAACCTGTGCCCTCTCGGTCTCGATCCTTTCACGAGTGGGAACAGTTTCTCTCTATCTACTCTGTCCAGACCCCTCATGATTTTGAATACCTCTATCAAATCACCTCTCAGCCTTCTCTTCTCCAAGGAAAACAGTCCCAACTTCTCCAATCTATCTTCATAACTGAAATGCCTCATCCCTGGAACCATTCTTGTGAATCTTTTCTGTACTCTCTGCAATGTCCTCACGTCTTTCCTCAAGTGCGGTGCCCAGAACTGGACGCAATACTCCAGCTGAGGCCGAACTAGTGTCTTCTACAAGTTCAACATAACTTCCTTGCTCTTGTACTCTCTGCCCCTATTAATAAAGCCCAGGATACTGTATGTTTTATTAACTGCTCTCTCAACCTGTCCTGCCACCTTCAATGATTTATGCACATATACACCCAGGTCCCTCTGCTCCTGCACCCCCTTTAGAATTGTTCCCTTTATTTTATATTGTCTCTCCATGTTCTTCCTGCCAAAATGGATCATTTCACATTTCTCTGCATTGAACTTCATCTTCTACCTGTCTGCCCATTCCACCAATTTGTCTATGTCCTTTTGAAGTTCTATACCATCCTCCTCACAGTTCACAATGCTTCCAAGTTTTGCATCATCTGCAAACTTTGAAATTGTGCCCTGTACACCATGGTCTAGTACATTAATATATATCACGAAAAACAAGGAAAAACCTTCTTCTGGCCCAAAAAACATCCATTAACCACTACTCTCTGTTTCCTGTCTTATTGAAACATATAAGATTCTAAGGGGTCTTGATAAGGTGAATGCTGAGAGGATGTTTCCCATTGTGGGGGAAACTAGAACGAGGGGACATGGTTTAAAAATTATGGACCTCCCTTTTAAGACTAAGATGAGGAGAACTTTTTTCTCTCAGAGGGTCAATAATCTTTGGAATTCTCTTCCCCAGAGAGCAGTGGAGGCTGGGTCATTGAGTATATTCAAGGCTGAGTTAGACAGATTTTTGATCTACAAGGGAGTCAAGGGTTATGGGGTTAGGCAGGAAAGTGGAGTTAAGCCCAGCTAAGATCAGCCATGGTCTTATTGATTGGCAGAGCAGGAGCGAGGCATGGGGTGGCCTACTCCTGCTCCTAATTCTTGTGTGTTCTTGTGTTCTCCAACTTCGAGAGCTCCCCCTTAATTGGATGGCCAGCCTGGCCTCTGGCCACTAATTGGCCAATTCAGGGAAAATCGCTGTTCCCCACAGAAGTGGACCTTCTGAGTCCCATTTGACCTTGATGCCAGAGTTCTGAGCCAGTGGGGAAAATCCTGCCCAGAATATCTCAGGTTCTAACCCACCTCTGGATAGCTCCAAACCTGACTCCCGATGGTCCCCTCTTGTTCGTGGTATCTCTCTGCCATCTAATCTTTTACAGCATTGTGCACGGGAACAATATTTAATTCTGTTAAAGGAGTTTACGGTTGCTGTGTCTCTCCACAGGTCTGGCAGTGTGGGGGCAGCGTCGAGGTTCTCCCTTGTTCCAGGCTCGCTCACATTGAGAGAGCTCACAAACCTTACACTGAGGATCTCACTGCCCATGTCCGCAGAAACGCACTGAGGGTAGCGGAGGTCTGGATGGACGAGTTCAAAAGTCATGTCTACATGGCCTGGAATGTTCCAGTCGAGGTAGGTTAATAGGAAGAGGTTAGCTAATCTGATAACTTCCTTTGATGGACCTACTCACTGTGTGTTCCATGGCAAGAAGATGTTTATATAAAAAGATTGTCACCACGACTGCCTTCGTTGCCCCTCTTCACCCCTGTCTCCACAACAACTTATAGTTATCTAGCACCTTTAATGTAATAAAACGTTCCAAAGTGCTGCACAGGAGATACCATAAGGAGATGTTAGCTGATATTCACTGGCAAATGTGCTGATTGGCCTCATTCTGGATCATTCAACGCACCAAGGCTCCTTCGACAGCACCTTCCAAACCCGTGACCTCTACCACCTAGAAGGACAAGGGCAGCAGATGCATGGGAACACCACCACCTGCAAGTTCCCCTCCAAGTCACGCACCATCCTGACTTGGAACTATATCGCCGTTCCTTCACTGTCGCTGGGTCAAAATCCTGGAACTCCCTTCCTAACAGCATTGTGGGTGTACCTACCCCACATGGACTGCATCGGTTCAAGAAGGCAGCTCACCACCACCTTCTCAAGGGCAATTAGGGATGGGCATTAAATGCCCAGCGACGCTCACATCCCATAAAAAGAATTTTTTAAAAATTGATTTCGAAAATTGTTACGAAAATGTGTTATCGGTGGTGTGCACAGCCTGGATTGTTTACCTACCTGACCCACTGGGAGTTGGGGGGATGCGGGGAGTGTAGAGGTGGGGGTTGGGGGGGGTGTCAGAAAGGCGTGGGGTACCCATAAATTGGGATTCCCCCACATGCAGTGGAGTGCTCGTGACATCACCAATCGGTTCCCCGCCCACAGGCCGGCCTGATTGACCGACTTCATTTCTAGTTGAGTGGGGGGCAGGTCAGCGGAGGCTGTAGGACAAGGTAGGTGCCCCCCCTCCCCCCCACACTGGGGGAGAATGTGGGGGTGGTCAATCGGGAAGGGGGCAAGTACGGTAATCAATTCAGGAGTGGGAGATCGGGGCAAGGGGGCAAATTGGAGGTGGAGAAGGGGTTTATGTTGTGGGGGAGGGATCGATCAGGGGGCTGGACAATCCCAGGGTTTCTGCCAATCTGATGAGGGCTCATCAGAGGCTTGGAGGGAAGTCGGAGGCCTGGCTGAGGGGGGGTGGGATTTCAGGCAGTGGATGACTGATCGCAGGGCTTCCTCAGGGTACCATGCTAGATCCAGGAGGTAGATGTAAAAGCCTCTCCTCCTGATCCGCCTGTACTCTCCTGGATGTAATTTCTGGGTTTCCTGAGGCTCGGGAAACCTGGCTGGCCAGAGTTAAAGTTGAAAAGCTGAACAACAACAAGGCTCACAGTCTCATTCTCATGTTTAAAGTGTGAACACGCCTCCTTTGGAGGGTTTGATCACTTTCCCATCTCAGTTAAAGCTGGAAGTGGGCGGCTTGGATGTGGGTTTGGGTTGAGAATCGGATTTTAGGATCTTACTTCCTTGCCCACCCAAGTCAAACCCACTGTCTGCTGCTCCTTCCAGTACTGCCTCTATCTTCTGTAAACTGCTGGTGGGGGGATTAGACAGTGAGTGTGGCAGTTGGTACTTATGATTCGATTTGAGAATGTACAATACTGTCTAGATTAGATTTTTAGATTAGAGATACAGCACTGAAACAGGCCCTTCGGCCCACCGAGTCTGTGCCGACCATCAACCACCCATTTATACTAATCCTACACTAATCCCATATTCCTACCAAACATCCCCACCTGTCCCTATATTTCCCTACCACCTACCTATACTAGTGACAATTTATAATGGCCAATTTACCTATCAACCTGCAAGTCTTTTGGCTTGTGGGAGGAAACCGGAGCACCCGGAGAAAACCCACGCAGACACAGGGAGAACTTGCAAACTCCACACAGGCAGTACCCGGAATCGAACCCAGGTCCCTGGAGCTGTGAGGCTGCGGTGCTAACCACTGCGCCACTGTGCCGCCCTGTCGTTACTGGTTTTTCAGTTCAAATGTGACTTGAGTATGAAAGCTCTCTAATTTCTCCTGAGTGACATGCATGAGATAATTTAATAAAATCAGGCCAGGCATGACTGATCTACATCAGCTTGGGGAAAGAGACCGACACAACTTCGGAAAGCTCTATCTTGTATTTGTTCAACTAATAATAAGCCACTTCAAACCTTATTTGTGTACGTTCTTCATTCTGCCTAATAGAGTTTCAGTTCTTAATGAAATAGTTGACTGAGAGCAGGGAGATATTGAACATAATTCATTGCATAATATTAGGAAATGCACAAGCAATTTGCAGAGCAGTATAGTTGATTGAAGTGTTGAAAGTCTTGAGCTGATTTGCATCCCCCAGGAGAGTGAGTGAGTGAGTGAGTGAGGGTGTGTGTGTGTTGGGTATTTAGAAGGGAATATATATATTTACTGTCATATTTCAGACTGTGTGTTTAAAGCTTTGCATCTTTATTGACTAAGTCTTGCTTTATAATAAATTAATAATTTTGTTGTTTATTAAAGAAACCTGTTTGGTGGATTTTATTCTGGGATAAAAAGTAGAGTATATAATTGGCCGCATCAGTAACTGGGTAAATATTTAAATCTATGTTATGACCTCTGGAGAGGTGGAACTAGAGAAAGACTGTGCACTGTTCCCACCTTGGTTGTAACACCAGTGCTGGGGAAAGTGGGGGCTGTACTGTTGGAACGGTCTACACCTGAACCGTGCTGGAGCTGGTATTCTAGCGAGCCGCGTAACTAGGGAGGCAGAGAGGGTTTTAAACTAAATAGTGGGGGCCAGGGATCGACTTTGAGAAGATGCCATAAATCAAAGAGTAGAGAAAAGGCAAGAGAAATAGGTATTAATATGGAAAATGATAAACAGACCATGACAGGAAGGGATAGAGAGTACAAATCCAAGTAAATCAGCAGTCAAGGCTAGACATTACAAAAATAATAAAAGGGCAGAACTAAAGGCTCTGTATCTGAATGCACATAACATTAAAAACAAAACAGATGAACTGATAGCGCCAATGGAAATTAGTACAATCTGATAGCCATTACAGAGACATGGCTGCAGGATGACATAGATTGGGACCTGAATATTGAAGGGTACCTGACATTTAGGAAGGATAGGAAGGTAGGAAAGGGTGAAGGTGTAGCTCTATTAATTAATGATAGTATTAGTGCAATAGAGAGGGATGACCTAAGTTCAGGAAACCAGGATGTAGAAGTGGTTTGGGTTGCGATGAGAAATGATAAAGGCAAGAAGTCACTTGTGGGAGTGGTGTCCAGGGCCCCTAACAGTAACCACATAGTAGGACAGGGTATAAAGGAATAAATAATGGCACTTGTCAGAAAGGTATGTCGATAATCACGGGGGATTTTAATCTACATATAGACTGGACAAATCAGATGGGCAAAGGTGGCCTAGATGAGTTCATAGAATGTTTTCGGGATAGTTTCTTAGAACAGCACATTCTAGAGCCAACCAGACAGCAGGCTATTTAGACCTGGTATTGTGCAAAGAGATAGGATTATTTAATGATCTCATAGTAAACACGCCCCTGTGTAACAGCGACCATAATATGATTGAATTTTTAATTCAGTTTGAGGGAGAGAAGAATGGGTCCAAGACTAGTATTTTGAACGTAAATAAGGACAATTATGAGAGCTAGCTAATGTAAAGTGGCAAATTAGGTTATGGGATAGGTCAATAGAGATGCAGTGGCAGACATTTAAGGAAATATTTCAGAATACACAGAATAGATATACTCCAACGAGAAAGAAAAATGCCAAGGGTGGGACCCGCCATCTGTGGTTAACTAAAACAGTTAAAGATAGTATCAAACTTTTAAAAAAAGCCTATAATTGTGCAAAGATGGGAGGCAGGTCAGATGACAGCAAAAAACAGCAAAGAATGACGAAAGGCTTGATAAGGAGGGAAAAGTTAGAATACGAGAGAAAGCTAGCTAGAAATATAAAAACAGAAAGTAAGAGTTTCTGTAGATATTTGAGAAAGAAAAGTGTTAACAAAGTGAATGCTGGTCCATTAGAAAGTGAGTCTGGGGAATTAATAAGGGAAAATAAGGAGATGGCAGATGAATTGAACAGGTATTTTGCATCAATCTTCACTGCAGAAGATACAAGTAACATCCCAGAAATAGCTGTAAATCAGGAAATGGAAAGGAGGGAGGGACTAGAGGGAAGATAAGTACAGGAAAACACACATGCATCTCTCATTCATTCAGAACCCTAGCAATTGTTACAGCCTGTCTTTTCTTGGTAGCAGTGCTGCTTTAAGCTGCCCTTTTTGACATCCCAATAAACAATGCCAGAGACGCCCACATCCCATGAATGAATATAAAAAAGGACAAAATCTATGGGGTGGGAACTGGGGGTGGGGGTGGGGATTGGGATGGTTTCACTGTGAGTGGGTGGATTTCTGTTAGATTCCTGACCATCCACAGCAGAATAAGGTGTTTACTCCAGTTACTGTCAACAGTGAGAACAGCACAGCCACAGTAAGACAGGATTTGCACAGGAATGTGTCATTGAACACCAACAGAAGATACTGTAGCTCAATGGATAAGTGAAAATCGAGTGCAGTTTCAAAGCAAAGCAGAGATGGGAGATTATTGAGTTGTCGAGTCATATACTCTGTCCATAGTTTCACATTTCTGTTGTAAATTCCTATTTCCGTATTTGCAATGGTCCTGCGGGCACTCAGCTGCTTTGGATTCTGGGTTCAATGTTGAGTTAGCCTCTGTCGGTTGGGGAATTAGGGAGGCTGATACAATTGGATTCAGAAGCCCGAGGTCGATGAGAGGAAAAGAATAGCCTCTGGGTTCTTGTCTGGTGTTATCTATTCGCAAGCCTAATTGTGTCCATGCTGGATGAGCACAAGATTGATGCCGGTAATGGAAACCTTCATAATTAAACAGCAAGCTCCCTGTCCAGAACATCTACACATTGATTTATATCCTGGGACAGATCTTTCTAGGAATGTAAGAGTGTGTTAACAATGTGCACCATTACAGGAGATAAAAGATAACACCATGAGGTGCAAAACTCCAGAATTTCCTGGTCAATTTATGCCACTTCATAGGTAGCTTCATGCATTTGACATCTCACCCTGAGCCTCTTTGTGATTTTTAAGTAATCTTGCTGGATTTACACATTAATTTCCCATTAAATGCACTGCTGTAAGATAGGGCTGGTAATTAACAGCGTAAGGACCCTTTGATAATTGTTAATGCAATTTCAATTAATTTCTGCATTCAGAAAGGGAGTAATTTGAACTCTTAATCTCATTCCTGCAGGCAGCAAATTAATTCCAGAAGGTTTAAAAAATGCAATTTAAAAAAATTGTTTCCTTACTTTTCTTTTCTGTCTTTTTTTTCTCTCTTATTCCAGTCTTTCTTTCCCTCTCTTTCTCTTTCTGGACCTGATTTGACTCTAATTCACCCGATTTCCTTTTCCATCGTTCCTCTGTTTCTCTCTCAATCCTTTATTCTCATTGGTTAAGGAGATAAACTGGTGCTCCCATACATTGAGGTCCCAGATGCCCCGTTACCCTCGCTGCACCGTTATCAGCTCACAATCCCAGCAAATTGCGGTGTAAATTATATTTGAAGAGTGAAGTAAACAGTTCCAGCCCCTGATTTCACTGTGGGAATTAATTAACCTTTAACTTTATACCCGATTGGGATTGTGGTATCGGTATCTCCACAATTTTTGAGCACCGTGTGTTTTTTTCTTCTTGTCTCTCCAGAATTCAGGGATTGACATTGGAGACATTTCGAACAGAAAGGCTCTGAGGCAAAGATTACAATGCAAGGGCTTTAAATGGTACCTGCACAACGTGTACCCCGAGATGAGAATGTACACAGACACATTGGCCTATGGGATGGTAAGAAAAACTGGGAGAGCATCTCCCTATCACTCGTGTTTTAAGGTGCAAATGCTCGGGGGCAGCTGTTGCACTCTTATTTCAAAGTTAAAAATATCGTGGCTTCAAGTCCCACTCCAGAGGCTTGGGCCTGTAATCTAGGCTCAGGCATCCAGTGGAATACTGAAGAAATGCTGTTAGGCTGAGCCCCTGTCTGTCCTCTCAGGTGGACAGGAACAGTCCTGTGGCACTATTTTCAGTTGTGTGGAGCCAAGATTATTAAAACAGGTTGGTGGGGGGAGCGTTATTTAACTTATTGCTCTTTGTGGATTTATAAATGACTTGGATCTTGGCACACAGAGTTGGATTTCAAAATTTGCTGCTGATACCAAACTTGGAGGCGTGGTAGGCAGTGAGGATGATGTTAACCCCCTGCAACTGGATGTAGATAGGCTGGCAGAATGGGCAGACAAATGGCAGATTGAATTTATTACAGAGAAGTGTGAGATGATGCATTTTGGCAGAAGGGATCAGGAGAGGCAATATAGAATAATGGCACAGTTCTAAAGAGTGTGCAGGGACAGAGGGACCTGGGGATTCATGTGCATTGTCAGGACCGAGGTTGGAGGAGTGCACTGTCTTTTCTCATTCCACTTTTCCACAGGTCACAACATCTATTTAAATGTTTACCCGGTTACCGATACAGCCAATTATATACCCCTGAAAGGGTGGTAAAGGCAGAAAGCCTCATCACATTTAAAAAGTACTTGGGTATACACTTGAAGTGCCGTAACCTACAAGGCTACAGACCAAGAGCTGGAAAGCAGGATTAGGCCGGATGGCTACTTGTCAGCTGGTGCAGACATGATGGGCCGAATGGCCTCCTTCCACATTTCAAATTTCTATTTTTTATATCCCAGAATAAAACACACCAACAAAGTTTCTTTAATAAACAACAAAATTATCAGTTTGTTATAAAACAAGACTTAACCAATAACAAAGCAAAGCATTAACACACAGATTGAAATATGAAAGTTCCTTTTGTTTTAAATCCCCCAATTACACACATACTGGAAAAAAAACTGAAATTCTCTCTGCAAAGGTCTGTTACAAAAAAAGACAAAAAAAACCTTTGACATGTGGTTTCTCTAAACACAGTTTGCAGTTTTAACACAAGTAGTCGAACTAACTTGATTGAATTGTCTAACTAACTTGATTGAATTTTTCGAGGAGGTATGACTAGATGTGTAGATGAGGGTAAAGCAGTTGATGTCGTCTACATGGACTTCAGTAAGGCTTTTGATAAGGTCCCGCATGGGAGATTGGTTAAGAAGGTAAGAGCCCATGGGATCCAGGGCAATTTGGCAAATTAGATCCAAAATTGGCTTAGTGGCAGGAGGCAGAGGGTGATGGTCGAGGGTTGCGAGTGGAAGCCCTTGACGAGTGGTGTACCGCAGGGATCAGTGCTGGGACCCTTGCTGTTGGTAGTGTACATTAATGATTTAGATGTGAATATAGGAGGTATGATCAGTAAGTTTGCAGATGACACGAAAATTGGTGGTGTCGTAAATAGTGAGGAGGAAAGCCTTAGATTACAGGACAATATAGATCGGCTGGTAAGATGGGCGGAGCAGTGGCAATGGAATTTAATCCTGAGAAGTGTGAGGTGATGCATTTTGGGAGGACTAACAAGGCAAGGGAATATACAATGGATGGTAGGACCCTAGGAAGTACAGAGGGTCAGAGGGACCTTGGTGTACTTGTCCATAGATCATTGAAGGCAGCAGCACAGGTAGATAAGGTGGTTAGGAAGGCATATGGGATACTTGCCTTTATTAGCCGAGTCATAGAATATAAGAGCAGGGAGGTTATGATGGAGCTGTATAAAACGCTAGTTAGGCCACAGCTGGAGTACTGTGTACAGTTCTGGTCACCACACTATAGGAAGGATGTGATTACACTGGAGAGGGTCCAGAGGAGATTCACCAGGATGTTGCCTGGGCTGGAGCATTTCAGCTATGAAGAGAGACTGGATAGGCTAGGGTTGGTTTTCTTAGAGCAGAGAAGGCTGAGGGGGGATCTGATTGTGGTATACAAAATTATGAGGGGCATAGATAGGTTAGATAGGAAGAAACTTTTTCCCTTAGCGGAGGGGTCAATAACCTGGGGGCATAGATTTGGTAAAGGGCAGGAGGTTTAGAGGGGATTTGAGGAAAACTTTTTTCACCCAGAGGGTGGTTGGAATCTGGAACACACTGCCTGAAGGGGTGGTAGAGGCAGGAACCCTCACAACCTTTAAGAAGTATTTCGATGAGCACTTGAAACGCCATAACATACAAGGCTACGGGACAGGTGCTGGAAAATGGGATTTGAATAGTTAGGTGCTTGATGGCCGGCACAGATACGATGGGCCGAAGGGCCTGTTTCTGTGCTGTATAACTCTATGACTCAAAAAAATAAAATGTTAAAAACAATGAAAGTATTTTCATAACAGCATAAATCTTTGAAGATGGCAGGAAATATTCAGGGAGTGGTTAGCAAAGCATAGGGATCTTGGGCTTCATAGATAGAAATATTGAGTACAAAAACAGGGAAGTCATACTGATATATTATTTTAAATTATACTAATATAACATAAAGGGTACAGCTCTAAAGGGGTGCAAGAGCAGAGGTACCTGGGTGTATATGTGCAAAAGTCATTGAAGGTGGCAGGACAGGTTGAGAGAGTGGTTAATAAAACATACCGTATCCTGGGCTTTCTGAATAGGGGCATAGAGTACAAAAGCAAGGAAGTTATGTTAAACTTGTATAAGGAACTAGTTCAGCCTCAGCTGGAGTATTGCGTCCAGTTCTGGGTACCACACTTTTGGAAAGATGTGAGGGCATTGGGGAGAGTACAGAAAAGATTCACGAGAATGGTTCCAGGGATGATGAATTTCAGTCATGAAGATAGATTGCAGAAGTTGGGACTGTTTTCCTTGGAGAAGAGAAAGCTGAGAGGTGATTTGATAGAGGTATTCAAAATCATGAGGGGTCTGGACTGAGTAGATAGAGAGAAAGGATCGAGAACGAAAGGGCACAGATTTAAAGTAATGAGTAAGAAGCAAAAGTGACATGAGGAAAAACTTTTTCACGCAGTGAATGGTTAAAGTCTGGAATGCGCTGCCTGAGAACGTGGTGGAGGCAGGTTCAATTGAAGCATTCAAAAGGGAAATAGACAGTTATTTGAAAACGAAGAATGTGGGGAGAAGGCAGGGGAATACCCTCAGGTGAATTGGTCATACGGAGAGCCAGTGCAGACACATGGGCCGAATGGTCTCTTTTTGTGCTGTAACAATTCTGTGATTCTGTGAACCTTTATAAAGTTCTGGTTAGGCCCCAAATAGAGAATTGCATCCAGTTCTGATCACTACACTTTAGGAAGGATGTGAGGGTCCTTGAGAGGGTGCAGAGGAGATTTACCAGAATGGTTCCAGGGATGGGGGATTTTAGTTACAAGGTTAGGTTGAAAAAGCGGGGGTTTGTTCCTCTTGTAACAAAGGAGATTGAGGGGAGATTTGATTGAGGTGTACAAGATGGAGGTGACATGTTTCAATAAGGTAGGCAAAGAAAAGCTGTTCCCATTAGCTGGTGTTACAAGGACTAGGGGACACAGAGTTAAGGTTTTGGGAAAGAGATGCAGGGGGGGATGTGGGAAAGAACTTTTTTTGCAGTGAGTGGTAATGGTTAATAAATGTGAAGTCATTCATTTCGGTAGGAGTAACAGGAAAAAGGATTATTACTTGAATGGTAAAAAGTTGCAGCATTCTGCTATGCAGAGGGACCTGGGTGTCCTTGTGCATGAATCGCAGAAGGTTGGTCTGCAGGTACAGCAAGTAATTAGGAAGGCAAATGGAATTTTGTCCTTCATTGCTAAAGGGATTGAATTTAAAAGCAGAGAGGTTATGTTGCAGCTGTATAAGGTACTGGTGAGGCCGCACCTGGAGTACTGTGTGCAGTTTTGGTCTCCTTACTTGAGAAAGGATGTACTGGCACTGGAGAGGGTGCAGAGGAGGTTCACGAGGTTGATTCCGGAGTTGAGGGGGTTGGCTTATAAGGAGAGACTGAGTAGATTGGGATTATATTCATTGGAATTCAGAAGAATGAGGGGGGATCTTATAGAAACATATAAAATCATAAAGGGAATAGATAAGATACAAGTGGAGAGTATGTTTCCACTGGCAGGTGAAGCTAGGACAAGAGGGCATAGCCTCAAGATTAGAGGGAGCAGATTTAGGACTGAATTAAGAAGGAACTTCTTCACCCAGAGGGTTGTTAATCTATGGAATTCCTTGCCCAGTGAAGTAGTTGACGCTTCTTCAGTAAACGTTTTTAAAGCTAAGGTAGATATCTTTTTGAATAATAAAGGAATTAAGGGATACGGTGAGAACGCGGGTAAGTGGATCTGAGTCCACGAAAAGATCAGCAATGATCATATTGAATGGCGGAGCAGGCTCGAGGGGCCGGACGGCCTACTCCTGCTCCTACTTCTTATGATCTTATGACCTGGAACTCGCTGCCCACGAGGGTGGTGGAAGTGGAGACAATGATTTCGAAAGGAAATTGGATGGGCACTTGAAGGAAATATTGTGGGGCTACAGGGATAGAGCAGAGAAGTGGAACTGACTGGATTGCTCTACAGAAAGCTGGCACGGACTTGATGGGCCAAATGGCCTCCTTCTGTGTTGTAATGTTTCTATGACTCTATTTGTCAGAAAAGATTTCCCTTTCATAAAACCATGTTGACTTTGTCTAATCATAATATGATTTCCAAGTGCCCAGTTACCATGTCATTAATAAGACATTCCAGCATGCTCCCTAATACTGATGTCAGGCTAACAGGCCCGTACATAGGAACAGAGGAACAGGAAGGAGTAGGTCATTCAGCCCATCGAGCCTGCTCCACCATTCAATACAATCATGGCTGATCATCCACTTCAATGCCTTTTTCCCACATCATCCCCATATCTCTTTATGTTATTGGTATTTAGAAATCTGTCAATCTCTGCTTTAAACATACTCAATAACTGAGCTTCCAAAGCCTTCTGGGATAGAGAATTCCAAAGATTCACAATCCTCATCTCGGTCCTAAGTGACCTCCCTTCTGGCAAGATGGATACAGAACTGGCTCGGTCATAGAAGACAGAGGGTATCAGTGGATGGGTGCTTTTCTGAATGGAGGGATGTGACTAGTGGTGTTCCGCAGGGATCAGTGCTGGGACCTTTGCTGTTTGTAGTATATATAAATGATTTGGAGGAAAATGTAGCTGGTCTGATTAGTAAGTTTGCGGACGACTAGGTTGGCGGAGTTGCGGATAGTGATGAGGATTGTCAGAGGATACAGCAGGATATAGATCGGTTGGAGACTTGGGCAGAGAAATGGCAGATGGAGTGTAATCTGGACAAATGTGAGGTAATGCATTGTGGAAGGTCTAATACAGGTGGGAAGTATACAGTAAATGGCAGAACCCTTAGGAGTATTGACAGGCAGAGAGATCTGGGCGTACAGGTCCACAGGTCACTGAAAGTGGCAATGCAGGTGGATAAGGTAGTCAAGAAGGCATACGGCATGCTTGCCTTCATCGGTCAGGGCATAGAGTATAAAAATTGGCAAGTCATGTTTGCAGCTGTACAGAACCTTAGTTAGGCCACACTTGGAATATTGCGTGCAATTCTGGTCGCCACACTACCAGAAGGACGTGGAGGCTTTGGAGAGGGTACAGAGGAGGTTTCCCAGGATGTTGCCTGCTCTGGAGGGCATTAGCTATGAGGAGAGGTTGGAAAAACCCGGATTGTTTTCACTGGGACGATAGAGGTGGAGGGGCGACATGATAGAGGTTTACAAAGTTATGAGCGACATGGACAGAGTGGATAGTCAGAGGCTTTTTCCCAGGGTGAAAGAGTCAGTTGCTAGGGGACATAGGTTTAAGGTGCGAGGGGCAAAGTTTAGAGGGGATGTGCGAGGCAAGTTGTTTACACAGAGGGTGGTGAGTGCCTGGAACTTGCTGCCAAGGGAGGTGGTGGAAGCAGATACGATAGCGACGTTTAAGAGACATCTTGACAAATACATGAATAGGAAGGGAATAGAGGGATATGGGCCCCGGAAGTGCAGAAGGTGTTCGTTTAGACAGGCATCAAGATCAGCGCAGGCTTGGAGTGCCGAATGGCCTGTTCCTGTGCTGTACTGTTCTTTGTTCTTTATTTGGAAATTGTGTCCCCTGGTTGTAGACTCCCCAACCAGGGAAACTTAGCTGCATCTACCCTGTCTATCCCTTTAAGTATTTGGTAGGTTTCAATGAGATCACCTCTCATTCTTCGAAATTCTAGAGAATACAGGCCCAGTTTCCCCAGTCTCTCTTCATAGGACAGTCCCGCCATCCCAGGAACAAGTCTGATGAACCTTCACTGCACTCCCTCTATGGCAATAATATCCTTCCTTAGGTAAGGGGACCAAAACTGCACACAGTGCTCCAAGTGCAGTCTAACCAAGGTTTCTATACAATTGAAGCAAGACTTCACTATTCCTATACTCAAATCTTCTTGTGATAAAGGCTAACATACCATTAGCCTTCCTAATTGCTTGCTGCACCTGCATGTTAGCTTTCAGTGATGCTGTTTTCTCTCTCTGTCCTTTCTTGAAAAGCAATTACATTTCCTACCTTCCAATCCACAGGGATTGTTCCAGAATCTAGGGAATTCTGGAAGATCAAAATCACTGCATTCAATACCACTGCAGACAGCTCTTATAAAACCCTCAGATGTAGACCGTCAGATCCAGGGGATTTGTCGACTTTTAGTCCCTTTAATTTCTCCAGTATTTTTTCTTGACTAGCAGTAATTGCTTTAAAGTTTACATAATATGCTTTTTTATTCTTTCTGCCAATTTTCCACTTTCCCACATTATACTCCATTTGTCAGATCTTTGCCCACTCACTTAACCTATCTATATCCTTTTGTAGCCTCCTTATGTCCTCTTCACAAGTTACTTCCCTACCTATCTTTGTGTCATCAGCAAATTTATATAAATTACAAAAAGTTGAGGCCCCAGCACAGATCCCTGTGGCACACCACTCGCTACATCTTGCCAATCAGAAAATGACCCATTTATACCTACTCTCTGTATTCTTTTAGCTAGCCAACCTTCTATCCATGCCAATATGTTACCCCCTATAGCATTAGCTTTTATATTCTGTGGTAACCTTTGATGTGGCACCTTATCAAATGCCTTCTGGAAAACTAAGTACAATATATCCACCGGTTCCCCTTTATCCACAGCACATGTAACTCCCTCAAAGAACTCCAATAAATTGATTAAACATGATTTCCCTTTCACAAAACCATGTTGATTCTGCTTGATTACCTTGAATTTTTCTAAGTGCCCTGCTATAACGTCTTTTCCCTGAGACAAATGTTAAGCTAACTGGCCTGTAGTTTCCAGGAGTGGGTTGCCTCACAACTCTTCCATTTCATTTTACATCAAACCCATATTTTCTGGATACAGCCCAAGGGGTTTCCTATGGATCCAGCCCCTCAGTTCACCATGGTGGGGGGGACCTTACACTGTGGTCTTTCCCCATTGAGCCTTTGCCGCGGCTGTCCCTAGCTTTAGTGTGTCCCTCAGCATGTAGTCCTGGACCTTGGAGTATGCCAGTCTGCAACACTCGGTCGTGGACAACTCTTTGCGCTGCAAGACCAGCAAGTTTCAGGCAGACTAAAGAGCATCTTTCACCGAATTGATAGTCCTCCAGCAGCAGTTGATGTTTATCTCGGTGTGCGTCCCTGGGAACAGCCCGTAGAGCACAGACTCCTGTGTTACGGAGCTGCTTGGGATGAACCTCGACAAAAACCACTGCATCTCTTTCCACACCTGCTTTGCAAAGACACATTCCAGAAGGAGGTGGGCAACCGTCTCTTCCCCACCACAGCCCCCTCGAGGGCATTGTGCGGAGGGGGTGAGACTCTGGGCATGCAGGAAGGATCTGACAGGGAGCGCTCTTCTCACCACCAGCCGAGCAACATCTTGGTGCTTGTTTGAAAGTTCTGGGTGATGAGGCACTCCGCCAAATGACTTTAGCGGTCTGCTCAGGGAACCATCCGACAGGATCTTCCATCTCCTTTTTCCGTAGGGCCTTGAGGACATTCCGTGCAGACCACTGCCTGATGGATTGGTGGTCAAAGGTGTTTGCATACAGAAACTTTCCCACGAAGGATAGGTGGTACGGCACAGTCCAACTGGATGGAGCGTTCCGTGGCAATGTGACCAGGCCCATCCTTCGCAACACCGGGGACAGATAGAACCTCAGCACGTAGTGACACTTGGAGTTTGCGAACTGGAGGTCTACACACAGCTTGATGCAGCCGTACACAAAGGTAGTCATCAGGATGAGGGCGATGTTGGGTACATTTTTCCCACCCTTATCCAGAGGTTTGAACATCGTGTCCCTCCGGACCCGGTCCATTTTGGATCCACAGATGAAGCGGAAAATGGCTCGGGTGACCGCCACAGCGCAGGAGTGGGGTATGGGCCAGACCTGCGCCACGTACAGCAACAACGTGAGCGTCTCGCGTCTGATAACCAGGTTCTTACCCACAATGGAGAGAGATCGCTGCTCCCACATGCTCAGCTTATGTTGTACTCTGGCTACTCGCTCCTTCCAGGTTTTGGTGCACGCCCCAGCCCTTCCATCCATATCCCCAGCACCTTCACGTAGTCTGACCTGATGGTGAAGGGGACAAAGGATCCGTTAGCCCAATTCCCAAAGAACATGGCCTTGCTCTTGCTGTGGTTTACTTTGGCTCCCAAGGCCAGTTCGAACTGGTTGCAGATGCTCATCAGTCTGCGCACAGACAGTGGGTCCGAGCAGAAGACGGCGATGTTGTCCATGTACAGGTAGGTTTTAACCTGAGTGCCTCCACTGCCTGGGATTGTCACCCCTCTTATGCTCGCATCCTTCCTAATGGACTCAGCAAAGGGTTCAATACAGCAAACAAACAAAACAGGGGAGAGAGGACAACCCTGCCTGACTCCAGATTGGATCGGGAAACTTTCTGATTCCGACCCATTGATTGAGATTGCGCTACTGATGTTTGTGTAGAGCAGTTAGATCGAATTGCAGATTCCCTCCTCAAACCCCATTTTGGAAAGCACGTTCATCATGTAGGTGTGTTATATCCTGTCAAAAGCCTTCTCCTGGTCCAGGCTGATGAGGCAGGTGTCCACCCTCCTGTCCCATACATAGGCGATCGTATCCCTGAGTAATACAAGACTATCAGAGATCTTCCTGCCGGGTACAGTACAGGTCTGATCGGGGTGGATCACCAACTCCAGAGCAGACTTGACTCGACTGGCTATGACTTTTGACAGAATCTTGTTGTCAACATTAAGCAGTGAGATGGGTCGCCAATTTCTGATTTCTGCCCTCTCCCCCTTCCGCTTGTAGATGAGGGTGATGATGCCTTTCCTCACGGATTCTGACATGCTGCCGGCCAGGATCATACTCTCGTATACTTCCAGCAGGTCTGGGCCGACCCAGTCCCACAGGGCCGAATACAACTCAACCGGTAAGCCATCGCTTCCGGGAGTTTTACTTGTCTCAAAGGACTTGACAGCCTTTGTCAGCTCATCCAGAGTTAGCGGTTTGTCCAGTCTCTCCCTCATGCTATCATCTAAGACCTCTGTGATAGATGACAGGAAGGACTGGGAAGCCGTGCTGTCCATGGGCTTCACGTCGTACAGCCCAGCATAAAATGATTTGCTGATCCTTAGTATGTTGGACTACGAAGATGTTACCGAGCCATCCTCTTCCTTCAGGATGCTGATCACAGAGCTCTCCCTGTGTACCTTTTGGAAGAAGTAATGCGAGCACATCTCATCCTGCTCAATGGAGCGGACTCTGGACCGGAAGATGATCTTGGAGGCCTCGGTAGCAAAGAGCGAGGCCTGCTGGCTCTTCACCTCTTGAAGATCCTCCTTGACCTCGACCCCCAGCGACTGCAGCTGGAGCAGATTTTGCATTCTGTTCTGGAGTCAGGACATTTCCCTCTGTCTCTCTCTCCCCCTCTGAAAACCTTTGAAGATAAAGAACCTCTTGATGTTCTCCTTGATCGCCTCCCACCAGTGAACTGGAGACTCAAAGAGGGGTTTCACGGTTCTCCAACCTTTGTAATCCCTTTTGAGTTACTCAACGTTCTCGGGGGTTAGCAGTGTAGCATTGAGCTTCCATGTCCCTCTGTCAACCCGCTGGCCGTCCTGTAAGTGACAGTCGGCCAGTAAGAGGCAGTGGTTGGAGAAGAACACCGGCTTGACGTCGGTGGATCCGACCGTGACAGCACGGGACACAAACAGGAAGTCAATCCTGGAACGGGCAGACCCATCCGATCTTGACCAGGTGTATCTACGCTGTGCTATGTCTGCAGATTTGCTGAAGACATTTGGCATCTTTTACTGTTTCTATTAGGAATCTGGATGTAGCGTCCAGTTTGCTGTCGTCTCTGCCGGCTCGTCCAGCTGCATCGAAGATGCACTTGAAGTCACCGCCTAGAATGACCGGCCTGGACTTCTCGCCAGCAGCAGTGGGAGCTCCTGGAAGACGGTCAGCCACTCAATGCATTGAACCGGGGCGTAACACATTGATCAACCGGAGCGGAGCGTTTTTGTACATTACATCTGCTACGAGGAGGCGACCGCCCACCACCTCCTTAACCTCGGAGATGGTGTAGTTACCCCCCCACCGTAGCAGAATACCCAGGCCAGAGGAACGGGAATCATTTCCCCCTGATCAGATCGATGGCCCATGGGACCACCATCGCAACCACTGCCTGTAGGTGCTGAGGTGCGGTATTCCACACTCCTGCAGAAACAGGAGGTCGGCTTTGACCTTGGCGAGGTAGTCCAAGGTTGAAACACATCGCGTAGTGGATTTAATGCTACGCACATTCATTGAAGCAATCCTTATACCCATTTTTAAGTTAGTTGTTGCTTCCCACACCATTTGTCCTTGCTAGACCCAGTCCTTTTGTATGTTCCTGCATACCCATGGTGTACACAAGGTGTTTCACGTTCGTTGGGCTCGGAAACCCCTCCTGGTTTCTCATGCAGGGTTTGTTCCGCTGGGGTGACATTGGGGGGGTGGGGTCTTGTAAACAGCAAGGATTGGGCTGTCCTCTGCTGTTGGTATCTTTCCCCTCTGTTCCTCCTTGAAAACATCACTGCTCCTGGCTTCCCGCTTGGTGTTCTATCAGGAAAAGGGTGCCAGCACAGATGACCCAACGTGCACTGGAATTAACACTATCCTGATGTGATGCCAGAAAAACCTAATTTGGATTCCGCAGGTCCGGACAACAAATTCATCAATCACTCTGCAAACAACAAGCACTGAGTTGCAAGAGGGCCCCTGCATTAGCGTTATTTAAAGGATCAGGTAAATTACAGGACAGTGTGGCTGCATCCTCACAGGGAGGGCAGAGGAGGAGGTGACCTGACCACACAAAGGCTGCAACAGGTTTGGGGGCAGCAGTGACAGTGTCTCTGGGTCTGCAACACGACAGGGAGATGGATCAGAGGCTGTGGGGAGGGGAAGCTCTGTGCAATGTCCTCTGCCAAGTAGGAGCCGGACTCCTCCATGCTCCTTGACAGTGACAGGAGGCTGTCTGACAGGCCAGCCAATGCACTCAGTATCTCAGTGTACATGCCCACTGGCATTCTCCTGTCTACCACCCCATCGAGGTCCTCCTCTGAGTCTCCTGTAGCAGCACCCGTTTGTGATATCAATCTCCAGCGAGCTGGCAAATAAACCATCCTTTCACCCTGGTATATCTGCAGCCCACTTGTGCCTGCTGATTCATTGTGTTCTGTTCCCAACACTATACCAGCCTTCAGGGTATGTGCAGTGCCAGTGTCTGAACGATTAGCTCAGTGACGGGGCCTCTTCATCAGTGCTGTGGTGTTTCTCTCTCTCTCTCATCCTCCTCCAGGAGTTCCTGTGATGGGCAGGCAGCAGTTCTTGGGCGTCTGAAAGCAGGGAATCAGAAGTGGAGGGTTGGGGTGAGGGAAGAGGTGTGGGGTAGGGCAAGGGGGGGGGGGGGTGAGGGAAGGGGGAAGGGTGGGGTGGGGGAAAGGGGGGGTGGGGTGAGAAGTAGGAGGTCCATGGTCACACCATCAGCAGCTTGAACATCCATCCAGATAGCAGCATGAGGGTGAGCTGGGAGTTGACCAGGGGCATCGGGCAGGAAGAGGTCCTCATCCTCAATGTTCCCAGTGACGCCGGATGTCAGGGGCCCCGTCATAATGGCCCCATGAGGCAGAGAGAGGTGGGTGTGAGACTGGTGTTTGAGGGTGAGGTGGAGTATCAATGTAGGTGAGATTCCTGAGTGCCAGGGGGGTGCTGATGGGTGAGTGATGGGGGTGTTGTGCATTGAGCAGTGTGAGAGATCGGTGATGTGGTGGGTAGATGTTTTGTGAAGAGGCATTCACTGACATTAACACCACCTCCCGCCCCCCACAAATGCATGAGGTCATTGGACTTCTTGTGGCACTGCTAGCAGGTGCTCGGGTTCAGACTGCAGGAGTTGACTTCCCTGGCTACCTGCTCCCAATCCCTATTGAGGATGGTCCTTGAGGGCGACCTGGCCCCCAGAACCAAAGCGTCTTTCTCCTACCCACCTCCGCCAGTAGTGCCTCCAACACTGCATCCGTAAATCTGGAACCCTTTCTCTGCCCTGGTGTTTTATTTTCCATCATTTAAATTCCACCAATATTATTCAGTGTCACTTCCCTTTAAGAGGGATTGTCTGCCTTTAAGAAGAGCCATCTGGCTGCACCTAGTGTTATCTGTACACTACTTGGACCCCTGCTGAGCATAGAGGCAGCTGGGAACATGAAGAAGAAGGAAGCAGCGCGGGAGCTGCTCAGCTACATGGTACAATGGTGCAGATGAGGAAGCGGCATCAAATCTACATGCTACACACCTGGTTCAAAACCAGCACGGCCAAGTCACAGTCTTGACCTTGTGCCAAAAACTGGGGCTGACGAATTTCTAGCCTGAGATGTTGTTTCTTGAGCTTGTATTGAGCTTCATTGGACGAGTGTAGAATGTCTAATACAGAGAGGCCAGAGTGAGAGCGGGACAGAGAGCTGAAGTAACAGGGAGCTCACTGTCATCCGCAAGTCACATTTTCCAGTTTTGCCAAAGGTTCTATATCAGAAACATTAATTCCTCTGTTCTCTCCTGAATATTTCCAAACATTTTCTGATTTATGTTCCAGATCAATTTAATAGCTTGTGATTAGATTCCAGGACTGAAAGGTTATAACTATCAGAAAAGATTGAACAGACTGGGGTTCGTTTCTCCAGAAAAGAGAAGTCAGAGAGGTGACCTTATAGAGGTCTTTCAAATTATGAAAGAGTTTAATCAGCTAGATGTAGAGAAGATGTCCCACTTCTGGGGAGGGAAAAATTAGGGGTCGTAAATATAAGATAGTCACTATTAAATCCAATAGGGAATTCAGGAGAGACTTCTTTCCCCAGAGAGTGGTGAGAATGTGGGACTCACTACCACAGGGAGTGGTTGAGGTGAATAGTATCGATACATTTAAGGGGAAGCTGGATAAACACATGAGGGAGAAAAGACTAGAAGGATATGGTGATGGTGGGAGATGAAGTCAGGTGGGAGGAGGCTCGTGTGGAGCATAAAGACCTGTTTCTGTGTTGTATGTTTAATGTAATGCTATGTAGATAGATTTAAAAGCAGGAAGATTGTTGACAAACTATTTTGTACTGAGAGAGAGAGAGAGAGAGGAAGGTACAAAGATTTAAGATCCAGAGGATGAAGGAGTTTGAGTTGTTGCGATGACACTTGAATCCCATGGCATGAGGTCACAGGTCGAGTGTGTAGTGAGCTGTAGTTGGAACTTAATGGATAGTCTTTAATTAATAAATTCCAGGAGACATTATCTAATACAAGCATGTTTTATTTCTATATGTATTTCAGCTCAAAAATTACCTGAAAAATGATTTGTGCCTTGATCAGGGACCAACCACGGACAATATTCCCATTATGTACATTTGCCATGGAATGGCATCACAGGTATGTGCGACAAACAACTGGGACATAATCCCACAATGTCAGTGTTCTCTGTGAAAGGGCTGTGTGTCAGGTCATGGGATGTACCTACAAACATGGGAACATATGAACATACAACAACACGGATGTATTAAATGTGTAAAATGCCTGACATGAAAACAGGAAAATACTCTTTAGTCCATCCAGCCTGTCCCATACAATGGTGACACTTTGTGTATCCCGATATATAGACGTCCCACCCGAGACCTGGTGATCTGGCAGAGGTGCAAAAAAACAGATAAAAATCCAGGCCAATTTGGGGAGAGTAAACCTGGGAAATTCCTCTCCAACCACTTTTTGTTACATTATTACAGGTCATTGGCGGAAGTGAATGCAGGATTTCCAATTCAATTAAACCCGTGGTAACCAAAGTATTGTGAAAAGTTTGTCAACATGCTAATTAGGGACTAAAGGGAGAAGGAGAAGGAGGAACTGTATTTCATAATAAGCGGTGCAGGATTAGGCATTTCCTATATCAGTTAGGGTTTGAATGGTGTTGATGCAGGATATCAGGGTAAATCTGGATCTTGCTCAAACAAATAATTATTGCAGAAAAAGCCAGTGGGGGAGATGAGGAGAATTTTTTTTTACACAGCGAGTTGTTGTGATCTGGAACACGCTGCCTGAAAGGGCGGTGGAAGCAGTTTCAATAGTAACTTGCAAAAACAAATTGGATAAATGCTTCAAGGGAAAAATTTGCAAGGCTATGAGGAAAGAGCAGGAGAGCGGGCCTAATTGGATAACTTTCAAAGAGCCAACACAGGCACGATGGGCCAAATGGCCTTACTGTGCTGGATCATTCAATGACTTTATACAAGGTGGGGAAGTTAACTTGTTTTTCATATTTCACACCCATTCTTAGGAAAGCTGTCAAATTGATTTCAATAAATTTGAAGATGTGTGAGGAGGGAGCAGGATAAAACACCAGGCAAACTGCTGGGTTGTTGTATTAACTGGACTGTTTCACTGACCTGACACCCTTACCTAGCCTGTCCTACCTGCAACTCCAGTCTTAAAACGATGAAGTTGGCACTAAATGCCCTCAGGGCAACCAGGGAAGGGCAATAAAGATTCCACTAGATTGGAAAATAGCGAATGTAACTCCTTTATTCAAAAAGGGAGACAGAAAGCAGGAAGCTACAGGCCAGTTAGCTTAACATCTGTCTTAGGGAAAATGTTAGAAGCTGTTATAAAAGATGTTATAGCAGGGCACTTAGAAAAATTGAAGGTAATCAGGCAGAATCAGCATGGTTTTGTGAAAGGGAAATCATGTTTAACCAATTTATTGGAGTTTTTTGAGGGAGTTACATGTGCTGTGGATGAAGGGGAACCAGTGGATGTATTTGATTTGATTTTTTTTTGATTTGGAGATACAGCACTGAAACAGGCCCTACGGCCCACCGAGTCTGTGCCAACCATTAACCACCCATTTATACTAATCCTACATTCCTACCACATCCTCACCTGTTCCTATATTCCCCTACCACCTACCTATACTAGGGGCAATTTATAATGGCCAATTTACCTATTAACCTGCAAGTCTTTGGCATGTGGGAGGAAACCAGAGCACCCGGAGGAAACCCACGCAGACACAGGGAGAACTTGCAAACTCCACACAGGCAGTACCCAGAATTGAACCCGGGTCACTGGAGCTGTGAGGCTGTGCCGCTAACCACTGCGCCACTGTGCCACCCACTTAGATTTGTACTTAGATTTCCAGAAGACATTTGATAAGGTGCCACATCAAAGGTTATTGCAGAAAATAAAAGCTCATGGTGTAGGGGGTAACATATTGGCATGGATAGAAAATTGGCTAGCTAACAGGAAACAGAGAGTAGGTATAAATGGGTCATTTTCAGGTTGGCAAGATGTAATGAGTGGTGTGCCACAGGGATCTGTGCTGGGGCCTCAACTTTTTACAATTTATATAAATGACTTAAGTGAAAGGACGGAAGGTATGGTTGCTAAATTTGCTGATGACACAAAGATAGGTAGGAAAGTAAGTTGTGAAGAGGACAGAAGGAGGCTACAAAGGGATATAGATAGGTTAAGTGAGTGGGCAAAGATCTGGTAGATGGAGTATAATGTGGGACAATGTGAAGTTGTCCATTTTGGCAGGAAGAATAACAAACAAGCATATTATCTAAATGGTGAGAGATTGCGGAGCTCTGAGATGCAGAGGGATCTGGGTGTCCTATTGCATGAATCGCAAAATGTTAGTATGCAGATACAACGCATAATTAGGAAAGCTAATAGAATGTTATCATTTATCGTGAGGGGAATTGAATACAAAAGTAGGGAGGTTTTGCTTCAGCTGTTGGTGAGACCACATCTGGAGCACTGTGTACAGTATTGGTCTCCTTATTTAAGGATGGATGTAAATGCATTGGAGGCAGTACAGAGAAGGTTTACTAGACTAATACCTGGAATAGGCGGGCTGTCTTATGAGGAAAGATTGGACAGGCTAGGCTTGTATCCACTGGAATTTAGAAGAGTAAGAGGCGAGTTGATTGAAACATATAAGATCCTGAGGAGTCTTGACAGGGTGGATGTGGAAAGGATGTTTCCCCTTGTGGGAGAATCTCGAACTAGGGGTCACTGTTTAAAAATTAAGGGGTCACCCATTTAAGACAGAGATGAGGAGAAAATTTTCTCTGAGGGTCGTGAGTTTTGGAATTCTCTTCCTCAAATAGTGGTGGAAGCAGAGTCTTTGAATATTTTTAAGGCAGAGGTAGATAGATTCTTGATAAGCAAGGGGGTGAAAGTTTATCAGGGGTAGGTGGTAATGTGGAGTAATCAGTTCAGCCATGAACTTATTGAATGGTGGAGCAGGCTGGAAGGGCCGAATGGCCTACTTGTGCTCCTAATTCGTATGTTCGTATGTACTTATCTGCTTATATTGTGAGGCAGCTGCTATGCCAAATGGGACAACAGTTATTTTAAACTGTAGCTATCTGTTCATTATAGCTTTGTTTGTTGCCCGTGTCCTATCCCGCACCAAGTCCCGTTCCCCTATCACCCCTGTGCTCGCTGCCCTACATTGGCTCCCAGTCAAGCAACATCAAGATTTTAAAATTCTTATCCTTGTTTTCAAATCCCTCAATGGCCTCACCCCTCCCTATCTCTGTAATCTCCTCCAGTACCACAACCCTCTGAGATCTCTGCCCTCCTCTAGTTCTGGCCATTTGAACAGCCCTGATTTCCATCGCTCCACCATTGGTGGCCGTGCCTTCAGCTGCCTGGGCCCCAAGCTCTGGAATTCCCCCCTAAACCTCTCCGCCTCTCTCTCTGTCCTCTTCTTTAGAACGATGCTTAAAACCTACTTCTTTGACCAAACTTTTGGTCCTAGAGAGATATGGCATTGAAATAGGCCCTTCAGCCCACCGAGTCTGTGCTGACCATAACCACCCATTTATACTAATCCTACATTAATCCCATATTCCCTACTACATCCCCATAATTCTCCGACCACCTACCTATACTAGGGGCAATTTACAATGGCCAATTTACCTATCAACCTGCAAGTCTTTGGCTGTGGGAGGAAACCGGAGCACCCGGCGGAAACCCACGCGGTCACAGGGAGAACTTGCAAACCCCACACAGGCAGTACCCAGAATTGAACCCGGATCGCTGGAGCTATGAGGCTGCGGTGCTAACCACTGCGCCACTGTGCCGCCTGTCACCTGTCCTAATATCTCCTTATGTGGCTCAATGTCAAATCTTGCTTGATAATTGCTCCGGTGAAGTGCCTTGGAACATTTTACTGCATTAGGGGTGCTATACAGTATGAGTACAAGTTGTTGTTGGTGTTTGTGAGGAGCAGCGATGTAAGTTTACAGACTGGAGTCCTCCATCATGTCCTGTTACTGGGCGGTTAAATCAAAACAGAAAGTGTTGGTAATACTCAGCAGATCTGGCAGCATTTCTTAATGTTTCAGGTCGATGGCCTTTCATTTGAACTGGAAAAGGTGAAAGATGTAAACAGGGTTTTAAGCAGGTACAGAGGCAGGGAAAGGGTGCGGGGTGGGGGGGGAGGTGTGGGTGGAGAACAAAAGGGAAGGTCTGTGATAGGGTGGAAGGCAGGAGAGATTCAATGACAAAAGGGATGATGGTGCGATGCCAGAGGAGATGGAAATGGGACAATGACAAGGGGTGGTTAAATGTTCATTTGAGAGATCCTAGCTAGCTTTGCAGCATGTTGGATCATCAGTAACTTTCTGTACTTCAGAAAGGCTTCAAGTACAACTGGCAACCTCATTGAATACGGAGGCTCACTGTCCTTAAACATTGTCCATCACATTCAGATTTATCATTGTCCACAGTGAATGTGTCATTCTCTTGTAATTGTGTGCAATTAAATGAGACAACCTTTCACTGAATGTAATATCTAAGCAGGGTGAAGCATCCTATGTGTAATTAAAGTGTCAGAAAATTTAAATTCTTTGTCTCGTCGACTAGACTATGCAGGCTTCTGACGCCTAACTCCACACGACATTGTTTGAACAGAACAAGCAGACTAACATGAACAGAGCCCATATAAATAATCCCACAGACCTTGTCCTCTTGCCTAATTATTTGGAACTGCAATCACCAACCTTGCTTTGATTGGTAGTTTCCATGGAGATGCAGCGAGCCAATCATTACGGATAAGATGGACAGAAGGAAATGATGTTGCTTCTCTCCTGCACAATCTACATGGCTCACAGTTAACAGGAACCAGAATCTAGCACTTGGGTTTCTCTCTAAGTATGTCACACTAAATTATTATAGTTCAAACGATGGCTGTTAGGCATTTGTTGCAAGGAGGAAATTTTAAAGTGATTTTCATTGAGTCTATTGCACAGAAACAGGCCATTCGGCCCATCTGCTCCATGCTGGTGTTTATGCTCCACACGAGCCTCCTCCCACCCCCTCTTCATCACACCCTATCACCATATCCTTCTATTCCTTTCTCCCTCATGTGTTTATCCAGCTTCCCCTTAAATGTTTCGATACTATTCACCTCAACCACTCCCTGTGGGAGCGAGTTCCACATTCTCCCCACTCTCTGGGGAAAGAAGATTCTCCTGAATTCCCAATTGGATTTATTAGTGACTGTCTTATATTGATGCTCTCCTGCTTTGGACTCCACCACAAATGGAAAGATTTCCTCCATGTCAACCTTATCAAACAATTTCATTTCATTTCAACTCTTCCCGAACAGTGGGAAGAAGCCGGGGAGCAGTTAAAATGTAGCAGGTTCTTCTCCAGTTACTTTCCCGATGATTCCTCATTTTCATCTCCGCTCTCCCTGCACATTCCACCATTCTATCAGATCAGGACTGACCTGTACCTCAACTCTATATTCCTTGCACCCTCGCCCAACACAAATCTATCAACCTCAGCTTTGACATTTTCAATTGACCTCCAGCCTCAGCAGGTTTTTTGGGGAGAGAGTTCCAGATTTCCACTCCCTTTTGTGTGAAGACGTGCTTCCTGACATCACCCCTGAACAGCCTGGCTCTAATTTTAAGGTTTTGCCCCCTTGTTCTAGAATCTCCCACTAGTTTCGCTCTATCTACCCAATCTACTTATTTTAAACAGTTTCATTAGATTACCCCTCAACCTTGTCAACTCAAGGGAATAAAAGCTTAGTCTGTAAAACCTGTCCTCATAACTTAACCCTCTAAGCCCTGGTGCAATTCTGGTGAATCTAAGCTGCACCCCCTCCAAGGTCAATATACCTTCCTGAGGTGCGGAGCCCAGAACTGAACATAGTTACTCCAGGTGTGGTCTGACCAAGGCTCTCTACAACTCAAGCATAACCTTCCCCCTTTGTATTCCAGCCCCTTGAGATAAAGGCCAACATTCCAGTAGCCTGTTTGATACAGTCTGTGCTTGTGCACAAGTTTTTAATGATTTCTATACATGGACCCTCAAATCCCTTTGCTCCTCCACGGCTCCTGGTGTCTCACCAATAAGAGGATATTCCGATTTGTCTTTCTCAGATCCAAACTGGATGTTCTCACTCTTCTCCACATTGAGCTCCATTTGCCACAGTGTTGCTCACTCTCTTAATCTATCAATGTCCCTTTGTAACTTCTTCCTCCCATCTACACAACTCACTGTGCCTCCTAACATAGCGCTTACTGGAGACATAAGGGTGAATTCACCAATCCACTGCCTCAGCTGGGAGTGTCAGTCAAAGAGAGCCCAGGTCGGATGTTGGACAATGCCCTACAATCTTCAACCCAAGTTCCCTTTGAATGCGGCCTCTCACTGGAATTATGGGTCAGAAAGTTTACCCTGTTCACGTGATGTCTGAACAATAGTTCGCAGAATCATAGCGTGATACAATACAGAGGGAGGCCATTCAGTCCATCGTATACATATACACTATGGTGATTCTTTGAAAGAGCTATCCAATTAGTCCCACTCCCCTGCTCTTTTCCCATAGTCCTTCTTCACATTTTACCCCTTGATAACTGATTGCACAGGTTAAAAATACCAATATTGATTGAAGAGCATTATAAATCTATTAGGTTTGATAAAAGGTCTCAGGCAGAATGTGGTGCAATTAACATGCAGGGTGCAGTCACTGCTCTGTTCAATGAATGCAAACGAAAAATGCAAATCGCATTCCAATCACATACGATCCCTGCTCTCCAATGTTAACGAGCTCTAGTTCTGAGGATATCATTTTCAATCTGTGCTCCAAGGCATTACTAAGTTCATTTTATATTCAGATATCTGTCTCTATCCCTATCTCACCTTTTACACTTTTTCTCTTTCTCTCTCAATCTTTCTCTTTTGAGTTGTCTTTCGCTTTCACACTCTTTTGTTCTCTTTCCCCTTTTCTCTCCCTTTCTCTCTGCTGTTATTATCTTGCTTTCCTTCTTCTTCTTCTTCAGCCTCCTTGTCGCGAGAGACAATGGGTAAGCGCCTGGAGGTGGTCAGTGGTTTGTGGAGCAGCGCCTGGAGTGGCTATAAAGGCCAATTCTAGAGTGACCACAGGCACTGCGATAAAACTGTTACACAGTTGGCTCTCTCCTTGCTTTCCATCAGCTCCTTTTATTCTTCTTGTTTTTATTCACTTCTGTGTCTCTCTTCACCTGTTAGGTCTCCAGCACTTTCTGAGTTATTCATTCACCTGACCTTTCTGGATTTGTTATTCTCATTCCCATCTTTCCCCCTCTGCTCCCTCAGGCTCCTTTCGAACACTAACAGTTCTCATCACTTCATTGGTGAATCACTCACTCTGTTCAGCTTCAGTCCTACAGATGAGGACATATACTAACAACGCACTGATCTCTGGCCAAATGCACACAGGCACAGACATATACACACGCACACACACAATACAAGTACCCAGACATAGAACATTAGAAACCACTGGTTAGGCCTCAGCTGGAGTATTGTGGACAATTCTGGGCACCAATACTTCTGGAAAGATGTGAAGGTGTCAGAAAGGGTACAGAGGATCGTTACTAGGATGTAATCCCTACAGCCTTCTGGGATCTCAGCGTTCCTCTATTTCCGGCCTCTAGAATATCCCCAATTTTAATCGCTCCACCATTTGTGGCTGTGCCTTTGGCTGCCTGGGCCCCAAGCTCTGGAATTCCCTCCCTAAACCTCTCTCTCTCTCTACCTCATTTTTCTCCTTTAAGAAGTTCCTATCTCTTTGACCAAGCTTTTGGTCTTTTCTTGTAATATCTATTAATATGACTCGGTGTCATATTTTGTTTTATAATGCCTCTGTGAAGCACCTTTGGATGTTTTATTATGGTAAAGGTGCTATATAAATATAGGTTGTTGTTTTTACCAGGGATTCAGTTATCAGGAGAGGTTGGAAAGGTTAGGTCTGTTCTCCTTGAAACAGAGACAGTTAATAGGTGACCTCATAGAAGTTTTCAAGATAATGAGAGGTTTTGATAGAGTAGAGAGAGAAAAACTATTCTCTCTGGTGAATGGGTCAATAACCAGAGCAGAAAGATTTAAAATCATTGATAAAAAATCTAGAGGGAGATGAGGAGAAATGTTTTCACTCAGAGTTGTCGGGATCTGGAACGCTCGACCTGAAAAGATGGCGGAAGCTGATTCCATAAATAATTTTAAAAAGGGAGTTGGACAGGTTCTGGAGGGCGAGGGTTTTACAGGGTTACAGACGAAAAGCGGGGATGTGGGACTTAGCATGACGGCTCTTTCAAAGAGCCAGCACAGGCACGACAGGCCGAATGGCCTCCTTCTGTGCTGTAAGTTTCTATGATTCTATAAACACACACAAACCCATATTCCTGGACTCAGATACACACATTCCTTTATACACACTGACATCTAGTCTGACACAAGGAGGAAAAGATTAGCGACAGTCCAAGACGAGTCATCGATTTGAGAGCGCTCGTTTTGTGCTTCATTCTGCAGCATGTTCACCATTCAAACTTATCCCAGACACCTGGTTATTCAGGAAAACAGCGCTAACTGATCAGCATCAGCACAGTGTTAATCAGGCCGATATCTCCGGACAGTTCAATGAGTTCTTGCCTTCTGAAGCCGCTTTTAAAAAACTCAATTGGTTCCAACCAAACTCCGGTGTTCGAATCAATTCAAGCAGCAGGTTCCCACCTGTTTACAGTCCAATATACCCAGGAATGAGAATCTGGAACCACTGCCAATGATTCGGAGAGGAAGGAACTTAGTGAGAGGGAATAAAATGCTCACTTTGTTTATTAGTTTAACCACACACAACATATCAAAGGCAATCTCATTAACAGTACCCCTATAAACAGAGAGTGGGCGGGGTAGAGGAGGTCGGTCTCTACCCTCTGGACCAATTCCACATCCCCCCTCCTCCCTGCCCAGTATTCTGAAATATTTGGAAGCAGTTCTGAATCCCTCGGAATGTGCGACAGATGATTTCTGTTGATCTCAAGGATCATATCACTTCACAGAAACCTTCATTGCCAGTACTGCTTAACTCTGTTTCTGAATTCAGCTAATTATTTGCATCCTATTTTACCTTGTTATCTTGGTGTTAGTCTCTGCGCACCATCTCATTCATCCCTGTGATCTGAGTGAAGCAGAGGACAATTATAGAATGAAGAACGGATTTTCTGTAGTGTTGAAAAGTGTCTCATTGGGAGGAGATAACAAGCTCCCTGAAAGACTACTACAAGGTGATTAAGTTTCCAACTTCCGATAAACCACTGAACTTGTCTCTCCCTTGACTCAGTGGGTAGTAATTGCAAAACAGATAGACCTAAGGCTTGATCAAGTTTAGGCCTTGGATTTCAATAGCTACTTGCATTTATATAGCACCTTTAAATGCAATGTTTCAAGGCACTTCACAGGAGCAGAATCAAACAAAACGTGATGCCGAGCCTCATAAGAGGTATTAGGTCAGGTGACAAAAGCTTGGCCAAAAGGGTCAGATTTAAGGAGTGTCTTAAAGGAGGAGAGAGAGGGAGAGAGGTTTAGGGAGGGAATTCCAGAGCAGCTGAAGACACAGCCACCAATGGTGGAGTGATTAAAACCAGAGATGCTCAAAAGGCCAGTATTAGAGGAGCAACAGAGATCTCGGAGGGTTGTGGGGCTGGAGGAGATTACAGAGCTAGGGAGGGGTGAAGCCATGGAGGAATTTAAAAATAAGGATGAGAATTTTAAAATTGACTTGTTGCCAGACAAGGAGTGAATGTGGGTCAGCGAGCACAGGGGGTGACGGGTGAACAGGACTTGGTGTGAGTAAGGTCACAGGCAGCAGAGTTTTGGATGATCTGAAGTTTATGGGGGGAATCTAAAATCGGAGAATGGACAGGAAAGCGTTGCAATAGTCAATGCGGTAATAAATTCTAGGTTTTATTTTGTATGTCGTTACCCAGTGGGCCGTGCTGTAAGCTCATGAGTATGGGCACCAAGTGATGACACGGTCAGACTTGACTGTGATTTTCCCCCTAATCCAACCCCTCCTTCTCCCCCCTCCCCACAAACCCTTATTTAAGTGTCCACTGTGCAGGGCCACACTTACAAACTGGTCATGGTCCATGAAATGGTTCACCACATAAGTCATCATCTTGAGAAAGAGTTAAATAGAGGATTCGGGAAGATATAAACTGCTCAGTTGTTCTATGGAGGTGCAGGTTAGGTGAACAAGTTATTCCAGACAGTATGTTGGCTGGTTATTGTCTCTCTCTCTCTCTCTCTCTCTCTTGCTCGCTCTGCCTCTGTCTTTCTGTCTCTTTCTCCATGTGTCTCTCCATCCATCTGTGCGTTCTGCAGCCTGCCTACGGTCACTCACTACCTCCGGGGCCATTCTACTGCTCGGCCACCCTAACCTTGGCAGAAACTGCATAAACTGGGTCTCCGCCGAGCTTCCACTGAAGTTCCACCAGCTGATTGGTAGAACTCACAAGGAAATCCACAGTTCCAAGGCTAAGCTTCACACTTTGGTTCTCCTGCAGATGCTGGAAAGAAGAAATAAAGAACTTACATTTCTATAGCACCTTTCACACCTTCAAACTTCCCAAAGCACTTCACAGCCAATGAAGTACGTTTGAAGTGTAGTCAGTGTTGTAGGAAACAATGCAGCCAATTTGCACACAGCAAGATCCCACAAACAGCGATGTGATAATGACCAGATAATCTGTTTTAGTGACGTTCGTTGAGGGATAAATATTGACCACAGGACTCGGGGGAGAACTCCCCCGCTCTTTGAAATAGTGGCCTTGGGATGTTTTACTTTCACCTAAGAGGGCAGACGGGGCTTCGGGTTGACATCTCCAACATTGCAGCAGACCCTCAGTACTGACCCTCTGACAGTGCAGCACTACCTCAGTACTGACCCTCCGACAGTGCAGTACTCCCTCAGTACTGACCCTCCGACAGTGCAGCAGACCCTCAGTACTGACCCTCCGACAGTGCAGCACTCCCTCAGTACTGACCCTCCGACAGTGCAGCAGACCCTCAGTACTGACCCTCCGACAGTGCAGTACTCCCTCAGTACTGACCCTCCGACAGTGCAGCACTCCCTCAGTACTGACCCTCCGACAGTGCAGCACTCCCTCAGTACTGACCCTCTGACAGTGCAGCAGACCCTCAGTACTGACCCTCCGACAGTGCAGCACTCCGTCAGTACTGACCCTCTGACAGTGCAGCACTCCCTCAGTACCAATCCTCCAACAGTGCAGCACTCCCTCAGTACTGACCCTCCGACAGTGCTGCACTCCCTCAGTACTCACCCTCCGACAGTGCAGTACTCCCTCAGTACTGGCCCTCCGACAGTGCTGCACTCCCTCAGTACTGGCCCTCCGACAGTGCAGTACTCCCTCAGTACTGACCCTCTGACAGTGCAGCACTCCCTCAGTACCAATCCTCCAACAGTGCAGCACTCCCTCAGTACTAACCCTCCGACAGTGCAGTACTCCCTCAGTACTGACCCTCCGACAGTGCTGCACTCCCTCAGTACTCACCCTCCGACAGTGCAGTACTCCCTCAGTACTGGCCCTCCGACAGTGCTGCACTCCCTCAGTACTGGCCCTCCGACAGTGCAGTACTCCCTCAGTACTGACCCTCCGACAGTGCAGCAGACCCTCAGTACTGACCCTCCGACAGTGCATTACTCCCTCAGTACTGACCCTCCGACAGTGCAGCAGACCCTCAGTACTGACCCTCCGACAGTGCAGCACTCCCTCAGTACTGACCCTCCGACAGTGCAGTACTCCCTCAGTACTGACCCTCCGACAGTGCAGCACTCCCTCAGTACTGACCCTCTGACAGTGCAGCAGACCCTCAGTACTGACCCTCCGACAGTGCAGCACTCCGTCAGTACTGCCCCTCTGACAGTCCAGCACTCCCTCAGTACTGACCCTCTGACAGTGCAGCACTCCCTCAGTACCAATCCTCCAACAGTGCAGCACTCCCTCAGTACTAACCCTCCGACAGTGCAGTACTCCCTCAGTACTGACCCTCCGACAGTGCTGCACTCCCTCAGTACTCACCCTCCAACAGTGCAGCACTCCCTCAGTACTAACCCTCCGACAGTGCAGTACTCCCTCAGTACTGACCCTCCGACAGTGCTGCACTCCCTCAGTACTCACCCTCCGACAGTGCAGTACTCCCTCAGTACTGGCCCTCCGACAGTGCTGCACTCCCTCAGTACTGACCCTCCAACAGTGCAGCACTCACTCAGTACTGACCCTCCGACAGTGCTGCACTCCCTCAGTACTGCCTCAAGAGTGTCAGATTGGATGATGGACTAAAGTCCCTGGAGTGGGGCTTGAACCTTTGACCTTCTGTCTCCTGTACCACATCTGGCCAATGGGATGTCATCGGAATCACCGAGTCTGAATTGGAATCAAACATCTGCCAAATGAAGCAAAGCCGATATGAGGGGCGGAATGTAGCATCGACCTGGAACGCGTTGCATGAGAGGGCGGTGGAAACCAATTCAATAATAGCTATCAAAGGGATTTGGTAAATACTTGCAAAGGAAAATAATTACAGGAACTTTTGGGAAAGAGCAGGGATAGTTGGCATCCTTCCATCTACAAAAGATGAAGGACACGCAGTAAACAATCTATTTAGGTGGGTTGTCTTCTCTTGGTGCACCTTTGCTGATGGCTGTGAAGGCCAATCCTTGAGAGGCAGGTTCTGTCACAAGTGTTGCAACGTGAAGTTGCCAAGTGATGCTGTGAGTTGTTGTCTTTAATGTTGGTGCCTGTTGCCAAGCTGCTGTAGCGACTGGTCATCGTGGTAGTGCACACCAGTCCACAGGATGTGTCGCCATTTCCTTCTTTCACCAGCTAGTGACTCCCAAGTGTGATAGTCGACGTTTAAGGCCTTCATGTCACACCTGCGAGTATCCTTGAAGCAGAGCTTTGGGCTCCCCACTGGTCGTCTGTCCCCAGCTACCTCACCAGACAGAAGGTCCTTGGGTATGCGACCATCCTCCATCCTGTATACGTGTCCGATCCGCTGAAGTCACCTCTGTTTGATTAGTGTCAACACACTTGGGAGTTCTGCCTTTGAGAGGACTGCTGCATTTGTGATTTTGTCCTGCCAGGATATACCCATGATGCAACACAGACAGCAAAGATGGAAATTATTGAGCTTCTTTTCCTGGTAGCTGTAAGTCGCCCATGTTTCACAGCCATACAGCAAGGTGCAGAGAACACAGGCCTTGTAAACCATCAGCTTGGTCCTAAGAGTTTTGTGAGTCGGCCAAAGGGGTAGCTATTTTCCCCATGCGTGTATCGAGCCCTGCATCAAGGGACAGATTGTCTGTCACCATGGACCCAAGGTAGCAGAATTTGCTAACCACTTCCAGTGGGATGTTATTTAGTGTGATCATAGGCAGAGACGCAACATCTTGTCCCATGAACATGGTTTTATTGACGACTATAGTCAAGGAGAACAAGTTATAGGCATAGGAGAGACAGTCCAGGAGTCTTCACAGCTGAGATTCTGTGTGAGCGACTAGTGTAACATCATCAGCGTAGAGGAGTTCTCTGATCAGGACGCAATGTGTTTTGTCTTTGCTTTCAGCCTTGATAGATTGCAGAGCTTGCTGTCTGACCTAGTGCACAAGTAGACTCCTTCCATATCTGCCGGGAAGGTTAAGGTCAGCAGCATGGAGAAGAAGATGCCAAACAGAATGGGGGCTAGGACACAACCCTGTTTCACTCCATTCTTCACTCAAAAACTGTTGCAAGTGGAACCATCAAACTGTACAGAGCAGTACATGACCTGAAAGGGCGGTGGAAGCTGATTCAATAATAACTATCAAAGGGATTTGGGTAAATACTTAAAATGGAAAAAAACTACAGGACAATTGGGAAAGAGCAGGGGAGTGGAACTAGTTGGATAGCTCTTTCAAAGAGCTGACACAGGCACGATGGGCCGAATGGTCTCCTTCTGTGCTGTCTGATCCAAGTTTTGCAGAAAGGCAGTTAATGAGGCAGGGCTGCTTTTCAAATGAAGACCTTGTAGATACGACTCTGATACTGAGTCCAATTACTGGGAGTCGGGGGAGGTGCAACAACCAGGTACAAATGCCCAGAGGAACCAAGTGTGATCCATAAAGAAAGGATTTCATTTATTCAGTGGTGGTGGAAACTTTTATTTGAAGATGAGTCAATGAAGGAATGTGGAAAAAATACATTCAGAGTCTGTGAGAAATAAATTAGAAGCAAAGAAAAAGGTTTCGTTATCTTGAAAAAAAGAGTGAAAGTAGGGCAGTAATATTTGTGTTTATGCTGGATTTAAAAATACTTCCCTGTTAAATGATACCATATTGCTTATTATTTATCATTTGTGAGAAAACAGCGTGAAGGCTCAGCCCATCAGCAACTTAACCATGTACTGTCTATCTCCGACCCCTCTTCTTCCCTCGCAGTAACACACTATGTTGTTAAGTCAAAACATTTAAAATGATTCTTTTCTCTGGTCAAGAGATCCTGAAATATGACAGGTGCAAACATAAGTACTCACAAATAGGACTAGTGCACATCACATATACATACAGTTGTCTGTGTCTCACACTCATATACACACACTCACACATACCCGTACAGACACATACTCACACACAGATTTACACACACAGATACAAACACATGCTCACAGATATCCACACACACTCACACACACACAGACACACACACATATATGTATACGGATACACAAGTGCACATACACAGATTCACACACATAACACACACACACACAGTCACACTCATAGATGCACACACACACACAGATACCCATACACACATACAGATTCACACACATAACACACACACACACAGACACACTCATAGATGCACACACACTCACACACACACAGATACCCATACACACATACACAGATTCACACACATAACACACACACACACACACAGACACACACAGTCACACTCATAGATGCACACACACACACACAGATACCCATACACACATACACAGATTCACACACATAACACACACACACACACACACACACACAGTCACACTCATAGATGCACACACACACACACAGATACCCATACACACATACACAGATACACACACATAACACACACACACACACACACACAGATACACACACAAATAAATGAACACACAGTGAATCTTGACAGAGGACCAGAAAGCTCAATCATGCAAATTGTTTATTGGAGAGTGCTCTGCAGTATTATTAACTAATGCTTTTATTTTTGAAAAAATACAGAGTGTGCTCGATTGCTGCTGTTGAGGCTAATTTGCACCAATCTATTTTCAGCTCTTTAATGAATGTTGTGTGAAATGAAAGTCTACAGCAAGTTACTGTGACTTCAAAAGCTGATGGCACTGAGTTAATATCAGAACACTGTGTGCAGTCTGAGATCTAAGTATAGAATCTCTGACAGGTGAGATTAGTGCTGCCCAATATGTCAGTCCCTACACACATGTGGCCAGTTGAGAATTCAGAGTGCCTAATGACATTTCTGATGTCTGTACTGAGTGATAAATACTGTGCCTGGTCATTGTGATCTCAATACTCACAACTGCATTGCACGCATGCATGAACTTTAACCTTTTTGTGTGTTTGTTGGTAAAATAGCAACATGGGAAGCAGAGTGTGAGTTTTTATTGATTGTTGATTCCCATCTCTTTACTCACCTTTGGATGGATATTATCCGGAGCTGAAGACTGTCTGTCTTGCGCTTTACTGATCTCTCCAAGAAGATGTTACTGTTGATTTTGATATTGATAATGTGGTTCAATCCTAATCAGCTGACCCTCAACTGGATCATAAGCATCATCTACAGTATAGACTGATGCAAAACAGTTATTTAGCAGCTCTGCCATAGCCTGAGAATCAGTCTGACTCGGCCCTGCAGTATCTTTTGGTGACTCTCATAGAGAGAGTCGCTGGATTTAGGGAGAGAGTCGCTGGATTTAGGGAGAGAGTCGCTGGATTTAGGGAGTTGAGCTCCAGTCAACATGGATCGTTTGATTTCCTTTGGGACTTAAAGAGGAATTTCCCAGAATTTTCCCATAAATAATCCCAAAGCTTTCCCTTGTATGGGGTGATGGATTTTAACTCCCAGGTCTCATTTCAGCCTCACTGGCCAATCTCCCGACCTGTAGCTGGGAGAAAGTGGCCCAGGATTGTGTCGTTCATGCGCCACTTGTGGTCAAGTAAGTCGACTGGTTCAGCCGACTTCTGACGAGAGTCCTCGCATTCGGATCGAGAGGAGGGTGGAGAGGGAGAGATTGTGAGGAGGCAGGAGAGGGAGGGTGGGTGGCTAAGATTCCTTTGTGGGACTGAGGCACACACCCCTGCTCCTCGTGACCCCCCTCCCCCTAACCCTCCCTTCCCATAAGGAAATATGAATTTTGAATGTAGCTTTTCTGGTCTTGAACCACTACCAACAAAAACAACAACAACTTGTGTTTATATAGTATTAGCCTTTCACGTAGTAAAACATCCTAAGGGACTTCACAAGCATTATCAAACTAAATTCGACAATGATCAGAGGGTTTAATATCTGTGAAATGATATGACGCATTCTGACAATTTCAGACATTAAGAAAACCTTCCCTAGACAATCCTGTTCAGTGTAATTAATGAAAAATGTATAAAACATGGAGTTTGGAATGGAATCTGTGCCCTGCAGGGATTAAGTAACTTAATTATATGGAACTACAATGTAATCATTAACAAGAGAGTTTCATTCCTTCTTCTGAACTATTTTTCCAAATCCTTCAAAATCCACAAACATCAAAACCATTAATCAGCCAAATTGTTTTCTTAATATTTATTCTCAGGATGTTAGAGATTGAGTCATAGAGTCATTTATAGCAAAGAAGGAGGCCATTTGGCCGATCAAGTCCATGCCGGCATCTCTGGCAGAGTCGGCATTTAATGCCCATCCCTTGTACAACTAAGTGTCTTGCTCAACTTCAAAGGGCAGTTAAGAGCCAATCACATTGCTGTGGGTCTGGATTTACATGTTGGCCAGACCAGGTAAGGACAGCAGATTTCCTTCCCTAAAGGACATTAGTGAAACAGATGGGTTTTTATGACAATCCAATAGTTTCCTGGTCACTTTTACTGATCCCAGATTTTTAACATTTAAATTCAAATTCTCAAGTAGCCTTAGTGGGATTTTGAACTGAAATTCTCTGTATTATTAGTCCAGGGGTCAGAATTACTAAACCAGTCAAATAACCACACCACGTGTACCCACGGCCAAATGTGAATTAGTTTAAAAGTGGAGCAGACAATTTGTGCTTCTGATTGTGTTCAACAACAACTTGTATTTATATAGCACCATTATATAGTACTTATATAGTAAAATTTATCCATGCGTTTCACAGGAGTGATTATCAATCAAACTGTGACACTGAGTCACATAAGGCGATATTAGGACTGGTGACCAAAAGTTTGTTTAGAGGGAGAGTTTTAAAGGAGAAAAGAGAGATGGAGAGGTCTAGGGAGGGAATTCCAGAGCTTAGGGCCCAGTTAGCTGAAAGCACGTCAGTGTCCATCAGCAAAATCCCACTCGAGCTCCAGAAAGGCCTTCGTTGCAGCAACAGGTTGACGACCAGGAAACCACCTCTCACAATCTGAGGGAGATCAGAGGGACCAAAATCCACCACAAGGTTCCTTCCCTCCATTGCCGTGTGTTAACACTGCTCCTTAAAAAGATATTTGAAAATCTCATCAGATACTTCCTCAGTCTGAACAATGGTCTCTCTTACAGAGATGACAAAATGGGTCCCCTTCATGGAATCTCCTGATTTAGTGAATGTTTTCCATCACCAGTGGACAGCACAAAGAACTGTCGCTTTGGTTTCTGCTGATTTTATTGTTTTTATATAGTTTGTTATTTTAGTTTTTAGAATCGTTTGAGGTGGGAATTGTTAGGGCAGTCTCCTCTTTAAGATGAGCCCCTTGACTATGTCCACTGACTCCAACTAATATCCCTTTAGAGTCGGAAATCTGCCTTCCAGACCTGGTCTGGGCCTATATGTAACTCCAGTCCTACACTTAGATGTTTTGACTCTTACCTCCCCTCTGAAGTGGCAATAGTATCAAACCCACTATCAGCAGTTTAAAGAAGGTCCACCACCTTCTCGAGGAGCAACTAGGCATGGACAATAACTGCTGGCCGTGTCCGTGATGCCAACATCCTGAGAATGAATTAAATAAACGTGTTTAGAGATGCATATCTCGTGTGTCCACAGGAACTGATGTTTCTCCATCTTCCGCTTTCAGAACATTTACTACATGAGCAACCAGCAGATCCACGTGGGGGTACTGAGCCCCACTATTGATGACAATGACAACAAGTGCCTGGTAGATGTGAACAACAGCCCCAGGCTGATTGAGTGCAGTTATGCCAAAGCCAAGCGGATGAAGCTTTCTTGGCTTTTTACTCAGGTGAGTATTTTGGGACAAGCTCCTTCAGTAGATGATTAGACAGTGACTAGTTGTGTTCAGTAATCTGGGGCTTTGGTTCATTTACCTTTCAACTAGCATCATAGTATGGTGCAGCACAGAAGGAGGCCATTCGTCCCATCGTACATGCGCCAGCTCTTTGGTGGAGCTATCCAAATAATCCTACACCCCTAGCCCTATGAATAAACTGATGCAATATTTGGGAATGGAATACTTCAGCTAGGGTAAGCACAATTAAAACAAAACTGCTTGATGGCATGCGGTGGAAGATAGAGGCATCCAACAATGATGTACTGTCTTTTCACTGCTAGGATCCTCCTCATTCATTCCAACATTCCAACATGGCTAATGTCCTACACACCAAGCTCTGAGATGTGTCTCCAGGCCAACTCAGGGTTCTTCTTAGCCTTCCAAGCACACCCTGGGGAGCTGCGAGCCTCATTGAACAGTTAAACAATCCGGGTTTATCCAACCTCTCCTCATAGCTAATGCCCTCCAGACCAGGCAACATCCTGGTAAACCTCTTCTGTACCCTCTCCAAAGCCTCCACGTCCTTTTGGTAGTGTGGCGACCAGAATTGCACGCAATATTCTAAGTGTGGCCTAACTAAAGTTCTGTACAGCTGCAGCATGACTTGCCAATTTTTATACTCTATGCCCCGACCGATGAAGGCAAGCATGCCGTATGCCTTCTTGACTACCTTATCCACCTGCGTTGCCACTTTCAGTGACCTGTGGACCTGTACGCCCAGATCTCTCTGCCTGTCAATACTCCTAAGGGTTCTGCCATTTACTGTATACTTCCCACCTGCATTAGATCTTCCAAAATGCATTACCTCACATTTGTCCAGATTAAACTCCATCTGCCATTTCTCCGCCCAAGTCTCCAACCGATCTATAGCCTGCTGTATCCTCTGACAATCCTCATCACTATCCGCAACTCCACCAACTATTGTGTCATCTGCAAACTTACTAATCAGACCAGCTACATTTTCCTCCAAATCATTTATATATACTACAAACAGCAAAGGTCCCAGCACTGATCCCTGCAGAACACCACTAGTCACAGCCCTCCATTCAGAAAAGCACCCTTCCACTGCTACCCTCTGTCTTCTATGACCGAGCCAGTTCTGTATCCATCTTGCCAGCTCACCTCTGATCCCGTGTAACTTCACCTTTTGTACCAGTCTGCCATGAGGGACCTTGTCAAAGGCTTTACTGAAGTCCATATAGACAACATCCACCGCCCTTCCCTCATCAATCATCTTCGTCACTTCCTCAAAAAACTCAATCAAGTTAGTGAGACACGACCTCCCCTTCACAAAACCATTCCCCATTGGATTTATTAATGACTATCTTATATTTATGACCTCTAGTTTGCCCTACAAGTGGAAACATCTTCTCTACATCTACCCTATCAAACCCGATTGTAATTTTGAAGACCTCTATCAGGTCACCCCTCAGCCTTCTCTTCTCTAGAGAAAACAACCCCTGTCTGTTCGTCTTTTCTGATAGCTTTAACCTGATTTCTGATATCATTCCTGTGAGTCACTTTTGCACTTTCTCCACTGCCTCTATATCATTTTTAAAGTATGGAGACCAGAACTGCGCAAAGTTCTCCAACTGTTGTAACATAACTTCTCTGCTTTTCAATTGTATCCCCAGTGCTTTGTTTGCTTTTCTTAAGGCCTTATTAATAATATGTGTCGCAAGTTTCAGTGATTTGTGTATCTGTACTGCCAGAGTCCTTTGCTCCTCTTTGCCAGAAAGACTCTTAATTATCCAAGGAGTATGTGGCCTCCATAGTCTTCCTAACAAAATGCACTACCTCACATTTATGTTTATTGAAATTAATTTGCCAGTTGCATGCCTATTCTTGAAGCTTATTGATGTTTTCCAGTATTCTCTTGCAAACCACCTCAGTATTAACAATAACCCCCAATTTAGTGTCATCCACAAATTTTGAAATTTTACTTCTGTTTCCTGAGTCCAAATCATTAATGCAACAATGGTCCCAGCACCGATCCTTGTGGAACACCACTTTTCACCTTCTGCCAGTCTGAATCACTCCCCTTAGCTCCCACTCTCTGCTTTCTGTTTTGCAGCCAGCTTGCTATCCTTTCTGCTACTTATTCCCTGACTCAGTTGTGAGTCTGCTATGCGGTACCTTATCGAAGGCCTTTTGAAAATCTAAATATATTACATCTCCTACATCACCCTTGTATACTCTTTCTGTCACTTCTTCAACAAATTAAGTAAGGTTGGTCAAGCATGACCTTCCCTTTTGGAATCCGTGCTGACTACTCTTTATTATAGTTTCAGTTTCCAGATGTTTTTCTATTTCTCCTTTGATTAAAGATTCCATTATCTTTCCTACCACTGACATTAAACTAATTGGTCTATCATTCCCTGGAGTTATTCGAAATACCTTTTTATATAGAATCACATTAATTGTTCACCAGTCTTGACACTAGCTCCTTTTCTAATGTATTTTTATATACCGTGCCTCTGCTATCTGTTCCCTAACTTCTTGTAAATTGCGTGCGTGTAATCTATCTGGACCAGAGGTTTTACCCTCTCTAAGTTTGATTAGTTTATCAAGTATCTCCCCTCTTTCTATCCGAAATGTCTTTGCATCTTGTGTCATGTCGACCATGTTAGTCTTGCTGGTAAATACTGAGGCAAAGTAACTAATTCATATTTCTGCCTGCCAGGCAGCACCTGTGGAGAGAGAAATAGAGTTCATGTTTCAGGTTTGTTACGACTGGGTGAGGAAGGGGTCTCAGGCCCCCCTCTTGCCCCTTTCCTGGTTTGGCTATAACAGGGTTTATCTTTTAAAACACAGTGATTTTAGCTTACCACCTCAGTGAAACTTGGCTCACTGCACTCCAATTGTAATTGCAAAATGAACCAATCAGACAGGTTTTCTTAGGTTTAAACAAGACAGATGTAAGTTTATCAGCCTTATCACTCTAACTTGTTTAAAATTACTAAAAAACGCAACGCAACCACCCTCGCATGCAAACGCGTGGCGCACTCACACAAATAGATACAGAAGGGAAGAAAGAATTGCTGGGGGGGATGGATTTGAAGTCGAGTTTGTAATAAATGGAATTCAGTTCCTGGGTGCTTATGTCTTTGATACAATGTCCTCAATTGAAGTTAAGGTCTTAGAGGCCTCACTGGGCCTCAGTGCACATTCCAGACTTGCTTCTCTGATACCAGAAGGCCAAAGAGCGGCTTTGTCTGTAGTCTTGAAGCGTAGAAGCTGCCACCGTAGTTTTCCTGGGACTTTGCTGGAGAGAGAGATCTTCTCCTTGGTGTTTCAAAATTGCAGTCTGTTCCTTTCTTTGAGGCACAATTTTTAAAAAACCAGTCTTACCAGCAGATAGGTCATGTGACCATCTCTTTGTTTGAAACAGCAGCTTCTGGGAGGGTTGTTGGATTTCAGAGCCTCCCAGACATACTCAGTGGGGTGGGGGCGGGGGGGGTGGGGGGGTGGGTGGAGTTTTGTCTCTTACAAAGTCAAAAGCTGTCGGTGTCTTTTTATCATCACTATTGTTCAGACCAATCTTGTTATTTGAATCAAGGAGAACTCCCATTGTCTCTCCATTCATGTCTCTCAGAAAGCAACTGTGCAACTATGTATTCATCTGCTCAGTTCTGGGTTTTTTTTAAACCAGTTCTTTGCAATGTTCAGTAAAAACGTTTCAAGTAGTGTCGCATATGACAAAATTGATATGTTTCCATTTGGCAGGTGTGATTTCCATCACATGTTGATGACCTTTCATCAGAACTGGGAACAGTTAGAAATATAATGGGCTTTAAGTCAGTCAAATAGGGGAGGGTGGAAAAAAAATGGAAGGTCTGTGATGGGGTGGAAGATGGGAGACATTAAATGACAAAGGAGTTGGTGGGGCAGAGCCAAAGGGAGTGGTAATGGGACAAGTAAAGAAACAAAAGATGTGTCTGGAGGAGGTTGTGTTTTAATCTTTTCACGGGCTGTGGGCATCGCTGGCAAGTCCAGCATTTATTGCCCATCCCTAATTGCCGTTGAGAAGTTGGTGGTGAGCCGCCTTCATGAACCACTGCAGGCCATATGGTGTAGTTACACCCACAGTGCTGCTAGGAAGGGAGTTCCAGGATTTTGATCCAGCGACAGTGAAGGTACTGCGATATAGTTCCAAGTCAGGATGGTGTGTGACTTGGAGGGGAACTTGCAGGTGGTGATGTTCCCATGTATTTGCTGCTCTTGTCCTTTTAGTTGGTAGAGGTCGCGGGTTTGGAAGGTGCTGTCTAAGGAGTCTTGGTAAGTTGCTGCAGTGCATCTTGTAGATGGTACACACTGCTGCCACTGTGTGTCAGTGGTGGAGGGAGTGAATGTTTGTAGATGGGGTGCCAATGAAGTGGGCTGCTTTGCTGTGGACGGTGTCGAGCTTCTTGAGTGTTGTTGGAGCTGCACCCATCCAGGCAAGTGGAGAGTATTCCATCACACTCCTGACTTGTGCCTTGTAGATGGTGGACAGGCTTTGGGGAGTCAGGAGGTGAGTTACTCGCCGCAGGATTCTTAGCCTCTGACCTGCTCTTGTAGCCATGGTATTTATATGGTTACTCCAGTTCAGTTTCTGGTCAATGGTAACCCCCAGGATGTTGATAGTGAATTTGTGAATGAGCGAATAATGAACAGCCGTTATCCGAAAGCAAAACATGAGACAACAAGATTAAGACGAAACGTGGAAACAAAATGGGGGCAGAGATTATGGTCTGAAATTGTTGAACTCAACACAAGTGCTGCCCGAGCCTCAGCCTTTGCAATTGTCTAACAGGTTCAAGGTTCTCTCAACCTGTATGGATGAAAGCAGGGGCTGCAAGGTGGATGAGTGAACTGAGCATAGCAGCATGGTACAGGAAGTCATTCAATCGGGGGAGGGGAGTAAAAACGAATGTAGTGGTAGTAGGGAATAGTATAGTAGAGGCCTGCTGAGGTCGGGAAAAAGGAACCCGATCCACAGCCGACCCGAGCCCGACCCGGCCCGAGTCCCTCCGATTTAGCCCCGGGCCTGACCCGAAACGAACCCGCCCTGACTCGACCCGACCCGAGCCTGACCCAACCATCCATTTACTTACCTTCCTGACGCCGAGCCTGCAAGAAGCTGCAGCGCATGTGTGATGAGGTCATAGTGACGTCACTCGCTCACCGCGCAAACTCAGTTTCGTCCCGGACTCCCAGCTCAGGTAAGTTTTAAAATTTCTATTCTTAGCAGCGGAGCCCTTACCGTGTGTGGCCGGCCCGACCCGACCCAGTCAGACCTGGACTCGGCCCGAACCGAACCGAGCCCAACACATGTCGTCAGGTCCCGTTGGGTTCGGGTCGGGTAGCAGGCCTCTATAGTATAGTCATAGGGATAGACACAGTTCTCTGCAGCCAAGAGCGAGAGTCCAGACGGCTGTGTTGCCTGCCTGGTGCCAGGGTTCAGGACATCTGCTCTGAGCTGGAGAGGAACTTGCAGTCAGAATGGAGGATCCAGTGATCGTGGTCCATGTAGGTACCAACGACATAGGTAGAACTAGGAAACAGGTTCTGCTGAGGGGGTATGAGCAGTTAGGGTCTAAATTAAAAAGCAGAACCTCAAAGGCGGCACAGCGGCGCAGTGGTTAGCACCGCAGCCTCACAGCTCCAGCGACCCGGGTTCAGTTCTGGGTACTGCCTGTGTGGAGTTTGCAAGTTCTCCCTGTGTCTGCGTGGGTTTTCGCCGGGTGCTCTGGTTTCCTCCCACATGCCAAAGACTTGCAGGTTAATAGGTAAATTGGCCATTATAAATTGCCCCGAGTGTAGGTAGGTGGTAGGGAATTATAGGGACAGGTGGGGATGTGGTAGGATTATAGGATTAGTATAAATGGGTGGTTGATGGTCGGCACAGACTCGGTGGGCCGAAGGGCCTGTTTCAGTGCTGTATCTCTAAATAAAATAAATTACCTGAGCTAGGTGCAAATTGTCTTGGGGAAATAAGATTAGAGAAATGACTGCGTGGATGAAAGACTGTGTGGTCGAAGTGGGATCCGGTTCGTGGGCACTGGCACCAGTATTGGGGAAAGTGTGGGCTGTACCACTGGGAAAGTCTACACCTGAACCGTGCTGGGGCCGGTGTTCTAGCGAGGGAAGTGGAGAGAGTTTTAAACTAAATAGTGGGGGCATGGGATTAAATTTGAGAAGATGTGGTAAATCAAAGAGTAGAGACAAGGCAAGAGAGAAAAGTATTAATATTGCAAATGATAAACAGACAACGACAGGAGGGGACAGAGAGTACAAATCTAAGAGTAAATCAGCAGAAAATGCTAGAGGTTACAAAAATAATAAAGGACAAAACTAAAGGCGCTGTATCTGAATGCACGTAGCATTAGAAACAAAACAGATGAACTGAGAGCGCAAATAGAAATAAATAAGTACGATCTGATAGCCATTACAGAGACATGGCTGCAGGATGACATAGATTGGGTCCTGAATATTGGAGGGTACATGACATTTAGGAAGGACAGGAATCTGGGAAAAGGTGGAGGGATGGCTCTGTTAATTAATGATGTTATTAGCATAATAGAGAGGGATGATCTAAGTTCAGGAAACCAGGATGTAGAAGCGGTTTGGGTTGAGATGAGAAATCATAAAGGCAAGAAATCACTTGTGGGAGTGGTGTTCAGGCTCAGTAACAGTAACCACATGGTAGGACAGATATAAAGGAAGAAATAATGGGAACTTGTCAGAAAGGTACTGTGATAATCATGGGGGATTTTAATCTACATACAGACTGGAAAAATCAGATGGACAAAGGTAGCCTAGATGAGGAGTTCATAGAATATTTTCAGGATAGTTTCTTAGAATAGCACATTCTGAAGCCAACCAGAGAGCAGGCTATACTAGACCTGGTATTGTGCAATGAGATAGGTTTAATTAATGACCTCATAGTTAAGGCACCCCTAGGCAGCAGCGATCATAATATCATTGAATTTTACATTCAGTTTGAGGGAGAGAAGAGTGGGTCCAAGACTAGTATTTTAAACTTAAATAAGGGTAATTATGAGGGCATTAAAGCAGAGCTGCTAAAGTGAACTGGCAAATTAGGTTAATAGAGATGCAGTGGCAGACATTTAAGGGGATATTTCAGAAAACACAGAATAGATACATTCCAACGAGAAAGAAAAGTTCCAAGGGGAGGACCCACCATCCATGGTTAACTAAAAAAGTTAAAGATAGTTTCAAACTTAAAGAAAAAGCCTATAATTGTGCAAAGATGGAAGGCAGGTCAGAAGATTGGGCAGAATATAAAAAACAGCAAAGAATGACAAAAAGATTAATAAGGAGGGAAAAATTAGAGTATGAGAGAAAGCTAGCTAGAAATATAAAAACGATAGTAAGAGTCTTTATAAATATTTTAAAAAGAAAAGTGAGTCTGGGGAATTAATAAGGGAAAATAAGGAGATGGCAGATGAATTGAGCAGGTATTTTGCAACAGTCTTCACTATTGAGGATACAAGTAACATCCCAGTATTAGCTGTAAGTCAGGAAATGAAAGGGAGGGAGGAACTCAAGAAAATTACAATCACCAGGGAAGTGGTACTGAACAAATTGTTGGAGCTGCGGGCTGACAAGTCCCCGGGTCCTGATGGACTTCATCCTAGGGTGTTAGAAGAAGTGGCTAGTGAGATAATTGATGCATTCGTTTTAATTTTCCAAAATTCCCTAGATTCGGGGAAGGTTCCTTGAGATTGGAAAATAGCGAATGTAACTCCTTTGTTCAAAAAGGGAAGGAGACAGAAAGCAGGAAACTACAGGCCAGTTAGCTTAACATCTGCCTTAGGGAAAATGTTAGAAGCTATTATTAATAGTGTTATAGCAGGGCACTTCGAAAAACTAAAGGCAATCAGGCACAGTGAACATGGTTTTGTGAAAGCTAAATCATGTTTTTACCAATTTATTGGAGTTCTTTGAAGAAGTAATATGTGCTGTGGATAAAGGGGAACCAGTGGATGTACTGTACTTAGATTTCCAGAAGGCATTTGATAAGGTGCCACATCAAAATTTATTGTGGAAAATAAAAGCTCATGGTGTAGGGGGTAAAATAGTGACATGGATGAAAGATTGGCTAGCTAACAAGAAACAGAAAGTAGGCGTAAATGGGTCATTTTCTGGTTGCAAGGTGTAACGAGTGGTGTGCCAAAGGGGTCTGTTCAAAGCCTCAACCTTTTACAATTTATATAAATGACTTGGATGAAAGGACCGAAGGTATGGTTGCTAACTTTGCTGATGACACTAAGATAGGTAGGAAAATAAGTTGTGAAGAGCACATAAGGAGGCTACAAAGGGATCTAGATAGGTTAAGTGACTGGGCAAAGATCTAGCAAATGGAGTATAATGTGGGAAAATGTGAAATTGTCCATTTTTGCAGGAAGAATAAAAAAGAAACATATTATCTAAATGGTGGGAGATTGCAGAGCTCTGAGATGCAGTGGGATCTGGGTGTCCTAGTGCATGAATCACAAAAGGTTAGTATGCAAGTAGAACAAGTAATTAGGAAAGCTAATCGAATGTTATCATTTATTGCCAGGGGAATTGAATATAAAAGTAGGGAGGTTATGCTTCAGCTATACAGGTAATAGTTGAGACCACATCTGGAGTATTGTGTACAGTATTGGTCTCCTTATTTAAGGAAGGATGTAAATGTGTTGGAAACAGTTCAGAGAAGGTTGACTAGACTGATACCTGGAATGGACGGGTTGTCTTACGAGGAAAGGTTGAGCAGGCTAGGTTTGTATCTTCTGGAATTTAGAAGAGTAAGAGGCGACTTGATTGAAACATATAAGATTCTGAGGAGTTTTGACAGGGTGGATGTGGAAAGGATGTTTCCCCTTGTGGGAGAATCTCGAACTAGGGGTCACTATTTAATAATAAGGGGTCACCCATTTAAGACAGAGATGAGGAGAAATTTTTTCTCTCAGAGGGTCGTGAGTCTTTGGAATTCTCTTCCTCAAAAGGCAGTAGAAGCAGAGTCTTTGAATATTTTTAAGGCAGAGGTAGATAGATTCTTTTGATAAGCAAGGGGGTGAAAGGTTATTGGGGGTAGGCGGGAATGTGGAGTTGAAGTTACAATCAGATCAGCCATGCTCTTGTTGAATGGTGGAGCAGGCTCGAGGGGCCGAGTGGCCTACTCCTGCTCCTAATTCATATGTTCATATGTCCTGACCTGCTGAGTATTTCCAGCATTTTCTGTTTTTATTTCGGGTTTCCAGCATCCGCAGTATTTTGCTTTTGTAATATTTCTGCCATTTTGCTGTCATTACCTCTGAGTCCGTCATGTGCATCCATTGTCATGTGCCCTATCACTGTCCTAGTTCTGAGTTAATTCCTTTTAATGAAGTCACTAATCCATTTATTCAGAGGTTTAACATTTCTATTAAATTAGGAATGAGTGGATGTTTGATACAGCTACATGAAGCATTGACATAATAATATATCAGACCGTTCCTTTGCATTTTAACGTGCTATCAGGAGTTTCTTGGTGTCTGTGTGAGTAGAATGCTACGTACTTTGTTCAAAGAAACTGATTGCTCAGGAGCTGTTCCTTTGCAAATTAATTGGTATCAAAGAGCTGAATTTTTGTTTTCCTTAATGTTTAAATTCTGCTGATTTTCATGGAATTCCACATAATTAGCCCTCGTCTGTTGGAAATGAGCAGTGGGATCAGTCTGAGCTGAGGAACTGTGGGATGTGAGTTGCATTTATTGCATCCAGGATTATTGATAGTTCCACAAACAATAAGTTTGAGCAGAAAAGTTTGAATTTGTTTCTAGCTCATATATTGCACAATTATCTTGCTTGTTACTGCTTCATTATGTTAATGTTAACAAGGCTTTGCAGCAATCTATAATTACAGAAAACTAGCCCAAAGTGCTTCATGGGATACCAAATAACTCTGACAATTAATTTTAGACAAGTAACACATCAGTTTGATTCAGCAGAGTCTTTGACACAGACATTTTTTAATTAAAATTAAATTTAGAAGTTATTTGTCCCACTAACTTTGGCAACATGCATTCTGCCCTTCAGCCCACCATTGTCGGCTGTTCCTTCTGCAATTTAATTGGTGTTGAAGAGCTGAACCTTTGTTTATCCTTAATATATAAATTCCGCTGAGTTCCACTGAGTTCCACATAATTTGTTTGCATCTGCAGTAAGTGAGTAGTGGTAAAAATCTGAGCTGACAAAATGTGGGATGGGCTTTGGAATTCCCTCCCTAAAGCCCTGTCTCTCTCCCACTCTCTCCTCCTTAAAATCTGCCTCCGTGACCACTCTTTCAATCAGATCTCTTACATTGACTCAACATCTATTTTTCTGGCGGCACCATTGTGCAGCACGTTGGGGATGATTTCCTCCGTTAAAGGCCCGGGACGAAATTTTGACTCACTCAAAACCCATTCACTTAAACAGAGTTAAAATCAGACCCAGGTTGCTATTGACATTATTAACACTAACTGAGAGAACAGGCAGACGAAAATCTTCCAAGTATTTGTGACTCAGGTCATAAGTGTTGGAAATGACAAAGCAAATGTACCTGATTTTTGAAAGTTGAATGGTACTGAGATATGTCGCAGTAACTTGCCTCGCCGACCTCAAAGCAGTATTGGTGATTTAATGGTTTGGGTGTCGACAAGGCATTTTGGACGCCCTATCATCACAGTATTTACAGCTGGCACTCAAACAGGGAGGTCCGAGGAGCCCTGAGTTTTGGCCCTCGGACCTCATCATAATGTAGATGGTGCTGTGAGGAGGCTGTACAGACCGGTGCTCCAATTTCCAGGTTGAGTGTGTTGGATTGTGGGGGTCTGGAGCAGGAATGGTTGGGCCTCAGAGTCTGTGTTAGGGGTTCAGTGGGGAATCGGGTAGGAAGATCGCAGGCCTCGGGAGTACTGTCAGGGGCTTGGAGTGCTGTCGGAAGTCAGAGTCAGGGGCAGAAGAGAGATTGGAGGGGCCTGCAGGTCAGAGTGGGGAGTGAGGTCAGAGATCTCAGGACTGGGAGTAGCAGTGATTATGGTAAGTACTTACCCATTTTTAATTCCATGATGTTTACTTTTGGTTTTCCTGGAGGCCAGTACTGGTGTTGGCTGCCTCAGAACAAACCAAAGTTGTGGTAGGGACCAGAATCAGGGATTAGACCCCTTATTTACATATGCCAATAAACTGATGCCTACTTCAGACATGGGTGAAGGATGCCTTTTGTTTGCCCTTCACCAATATGGTGTCCAGCATGATTCATGCAAAAGTGTGTGCGCACACATTAGACACCATCTTGGTCCCCAAACAGCTCCCATAGTGCCCAAATGATGGGTGCTACTAATCCCAATGCCCTGTTATATGATTAGATTAGATTAGAGATACAGCACTGAAACAGGCCCTTCGGCCCACCGAGTCTGTGCCGAACATCAGCCACCCATTTATACTAATCCTACACTAATCCCATATTCCTACCAAACATCCCCACCTGTTCCTATATTTCCCTACCACCTACCTATACTAGTGACAATTTATAATGGCCAATTTACCTATCAACCTGCAAGTCTTTTGGCTTGTGGGAGGAAACCGGAGCACCCGGAGAAAACCCACGCAGACACAGGGAGAACTTGCAAACTCCACACAGGCAGTACCAGGAATCGAACCCAGGTCCCTGGAGCTGTGAGGCTGCGGTGCTAACCACTGCGCCACTGTGCCGCCCAAAACAGAAGGTGCAGTTCCATTGAATACACATTGTAAAGTGCCTCAGTGTGAACCTTGCTGTGCCCCTTTAAGGCTGCAAGGTGTAACCAGAATCATTGAATGATACAGCACAGAAGGAGGCCATTCAGCCCATTGTGCCTGTGCTGGCTCTTTGAAAGAGCTATCCCATTAATCCCACTCCCCCTGCTCTTTCCAGTAGCCCTGAAAATGTTTCCTTCAAGTACATCTCCGATTCCCTTTTGAAAATTACTACTCAATCTGCTTCCACTATCATGAATTGATGTACATTCCTGGGTCATTTTTTTCAGGAAAAGCCTCGGATCAATCAGACTACCTTTCTCTTTAATGTGACTCATTGATCTCCTGTGGTCTTCCACAAGGGGAGTGAAGGCCAGGTGTATGAAGCATGGTTAGAGAATGTGGGATAATGGGTCGAGGGTTTGGAGGTTTGATTCAACGTCCATTCTGTCCTTGTTTGTGTGTTTCCATGATGGAGTTTATGATGTAAATATATGATGTATTAAATCATATGCTATATGATTCTAATTACACCTTGTGGTCTTAAAGAGGCATAGCAAGATCCACACAGTTGCACTTTACAAAGTACATGAAGTAGTTATAGCACTCCCATCCTTCCACAGCAGCGTACCTCTGATATACATATTCAGTCACATTATTATTTGTACATTTGGGCTTTGATTAGATTTCTGAGAGAGAAGAGGCAAAGGGGCTGACGAGTCCTTGACAACTGTGGCACCAAACCTTCGACAAAAAGTCTGGGAAAAAAGATGTCAAGGGCTTCGAAAGTCAAATACGAGGGGGTTGTGAGGGAATGGGGGCGGTGCTGTTGGAGAAAGAACTTTAAAAGATCACAAAAAAGAAACAAAATGTGAAAATACTCAACTAGAGGAGGATTAACTTCAGTAAGTTGAAAAAGGTTCTGGTCCAGGTGGATTCGAATCAAAGTTTGACAGGTAATTGAATGATGGGAAGCCTTCAACAAGGAGATGGTTTGGGTCCAAGTAGACACATTTCCACGAAGGGGAAAGGAAGGGCATCCGAAGCTGGAGTTCCCGAGATGGTTAAAGATATAGAGATTAAAATGAAACAGAAAAAGGCAAATGCTGGTTTCATAATTCAGTAGAAAACCAAGCTGAATACAGAAAGTACAGGGGAGAAGTGAGAAAGGAAATAAGAGGGGGTAAAGAGGGAGTATGTGAATGGATTAACAGGTAACATAAAAGGGAATCCAACAGTCTTTTATCAGCGTATAATATTATAAAGGCAGTCAAAGGAAGGATGGGACTGAATAGGGACCAAAAGGACAGAGGGCCTTGCTGAGGTTTGAGTGAGAACTTTGTATCTGTCTTCAGCAGAGAAGAGGATGTTATCAATGTAGTAATAAAGGTGGAGGCAGCAGAGGATTCCAAGAGGACAAAATTAATTACCAATTGGAAAAATATAGGTGAATAAATGAAAGACAGCACCGATCCGTTAAAGGAAAATTGGGCTGGAATTTACAGCGGCGGTTGTAAACATTGGGTCACATTTGGCAGAGTCACCACAATATTAATCGCAGCGGCTCATTTAAATGGCCGGGGTGGACCGCACCCCCCTCTCCCCACCCCGATGATGTGGAGGGGGCAGGCGTTCCAGCCCCGGCAATGGCGTTAGTTATTTTTAAAAGGCTTTGAGTCCAACAATGCAATTTAAATATTTAAAGGAAAATGATTCTGAAAAATTTAATTCATTGATGTTTAATTTAGTTTTGTTTAGTTTAGAGATACAGCACTGAAACAGGCCCTTCGGCCCACCGAGTCTGTGCCGACCATCAACCACCCATTTATACTAATTCTACACTAATTCCATATTCCTACCACATCCCCACTTGTCCCTATATTTCCCTACCACCTACCTATACTAGGGGCAATTTATAATGGCCAATTTACCTATCAACCTGCAAGTCTTGATCTTGCCCCTCTCCCACCAACACCCCTCCCCCTGAACAACCATAGATTTAATTCCTTGCCCTCTCCCCACCAAAGCGAACTGATATTTAGTTGCTGCCTCAACATTCCTTACAAGTCTTTTTCGTGTTGTTGCAGCTGCCTCCGTCCAGGCAGGTGGTGAATCAGTCTTTTTGATGAAAGGTCATTCACTGGCGTTGACATACGACAGAAGGAAAGGAAAATGCGTCCCTTATGATGCTAAGCTACTTTGATTGTGTAATGAGATTCTGATAGAGGGACCCTTTTTGCATTTCCTTATGAATGAACATGAGATGAAAAGCAAAAATACACAACAGGGCAATCAACATCAGAAAGGACAGATAGCAGGACACCTCACCAGAACAGACCAGAATGTTTTCAAACCAGCTTTTACAAAAAGCATCATCAATTTAATGGACCACGTACAGTTTGATTATCCCAAACCTCTCCTAGCTGACCTCTCATCGCCCACGCTCCATCAATTTGAGGTCATCCAAAATTCTGCTGCCTAAATTCTAGCTCACACCAAGTCCCATTCACATATCACCCTTGTGCTCACTGATCTACATTGGTTCATTATCCATTAACACCTTGATTTCAAAATGCTCACTCTTGCTTACAAAGCCTCCATGGCCTCGCCCCTCCCTATCTCTGTAATCAGCTCCAGCCACACAAGACTCCGCATTCCTCTCTGCATTCCTCCGATTCTGACCTCTTAGGCCCCATCTCTTACCTTCTGGGAGGTGAGTGGAGAGCAGTCGGACCTGTTTGAGAGCAGTTGAACCTCTTCCAGCGCGCCGGAGTTTGAAAAAAAAAGCCAACAGTGACGTCACAGGAGAGCTGCAAGGTGATTGGTTGGTGAGTCACTGCTGTTAGGGAATAGCTGTAAATAGCTGGGTAAGTATCTCAGGTAAGAAAAGTTTAACGTTTATTTCAAATACAGTAAGTAGTGTTTTTTTTAGGGAGTTCTGTAGTAATGAGGACCAGGGAAGAAGGGCCCGAGAGTAACTGATATGAATGGACATTAAGATCCTCCAGAAGGTTTAATTTAATTGAAAGGGTTAAGTCGTGGCAGGGGAGCTCAAAGCCATGCTGTGCTCCTCATGCTCCAAGCCGGAATCTGGGAACATTTCCAGTGCCCGGGACCAGCATGTGTTCAGGAAGTGTCTCCAGCTGCAGCTCCTGGAAGCCTGGGTTTCGGAGCTGCAGCAGCAGCCAGGGACACTGCGGAGCATCCACGAGGCGGAGAGTATCGTGCATAGCACGTATAGAGAGGTGGTCACACCGCAGGCTCAGACCCCACAGGCAGGAGAGGAATGGGTGACCATGAGGCAGAGCAGGAGGACGAGGCAGGCAGTTCAGGAATCTCCTGTGGCTATTCCCCTGCAAAACAGGTATACTGCTTTGGATACTGTTGGGGGGAATGGCCTCTCAGGGGAAAGCAGCAACAGCCCAATTTGTTGCACCATGGTTGGCTCTGCTGCACAGGGGAGGAGTAAAAAGTGTGGTAATGCAATAGTTATAGGGGATTCAATTGTAAGGGGAATAGATAGGCATTTCTGTAGCCGCAAAAGAGACTCCAGGATGGTATGTTGCCTCCCCGGTGGTAGGGTCAAGGATGTCTCAGAGCGGTTACAGGATATTCTGAAGGGGGAGGGTGAACAGCCAGTGGTCATGGTACACATTGGTACAAACAACATAGGTAAAAAAGAAAGGAGGAGGTCCTAAAAGTAGAATATAGGGAGTTAGGAAGTAAGTTGAAAAGTAGGACCTCAAAGGTAGTGATCTCAGGATTACTACCAGTGCCATGTGCTAGTCAGAGTAGAAATAGTAGGATATATCGGATGAATATGTGGCTGAAGAGACGGTGTGACGGGGAGGGTTTTAGATTCCTGGGGCATTGGGACCGGTTCTGGGGGAGGTGGGACCAGTACAAACTCGACGGGTTACACCTGGGCAGGACTGGGACTGATGTCCTAGGGGGAGTATTTGCAAAAGCGGTTGGGAGGGTTTAAACTAAAATGGCAGGGGGATGGGAACCTTTGCAAGGAGTCAGAGGAGGGGGGATCAAAGACAAGGACAAAAGACAGTATGGGGAATAAGAAAAGTGATAGGCAGAGAAAGCAAGGGCCAGAATCAAACAGGGCCACAGTGTAAAATAGTGGGAAGAGGACAAGTAACGTTAAAAAGACACGCCTTAAGGCTTTGTGCCTTATCGTGCGGAGCATTCACAATAAAGTGGATGAATTAATTGCGTAAATAGATGTAAATGGGTATGATATAGTCGGGATTACGGAGACATGGCTGCAAGGTGACCAGGGATGGGAAATGAACATCCAGGGATATTCAGTATTTAGGAAGGACAGACAAAAAGCAAAAGGTGGTGGAGTTGCATTGCTGGTTAAAGAGGAAATTAACGCAATAGTGAGGAAAGATATCAGCTCTGGCGATGTGGAATCTGTATTGGTAGAGCTGAGAAACTCTAAGGGGCAAAAAACATTAGTGGGGGTTATATATAGACCCCCAAACTGTAGTGGTAATGTTGGGAATGGCATTAAACAGGAAATTAGAGATGCATGCGATAAAGGAACATCTGTAATTATGGGTGATTTTAATCTGCATATAGATTGGGCAAATCAAATTAGTCGCAATATCGCAGAGGAGGAATTCTTGGCGTGTATACGGGATGGTTTTCTGGACCAATGCGTTGAGGAACCAACTAGAGAACAGGCCATCCTAGACTGGGTATTGAGTTATGAGAGAGGAATAATTGACAATCTAGTGGTGCGAGACCCCTTGGGGACGAGCGACCAAAATATGTTAGAATTCTTCATCAAGGTGGAGAGTGACGTAGTTGATTCTGAGACAAGGGTCCTGAATCTTTGTAAAGGAAACTACAAAGGTATGAGGTGTGAGTTGGCCATGATGGATTGGGAAACGTTACTGAAAGGGATGACAGTGGATAGGCAATGGCAAATGTTTAAAGAGCACATGGATGAACTGCAACAATTGTTTATCCCTGTCTGGCGCAAAAGTAAAACGGGAAAGGTAGCCAAACCATGGCTTACAAGGGAAATTAGAGATAGCAATAGATCCAAGGAAGAGGCATACAAATTTGCCAGAAAAAACAACAGACCTGAAGATTGGGAGCAGTTTAGAATTCATCAAAGGAGGACCAAACAATTGATTAAGAAGGGGAAAATAGAGTACGAGAGCAAGCTTGTGTGCAACATAAAAATTGACTGTAAAAGTTTCTGTAGGTATGTGAAGAGAAAAATATTGGTGAAGACAAATGTAGGTCCCTTACAGTCAGAAACAGGGGAATTTATTATGGGGAATAAAGAAATGGCTGACCAACTAAATGCATACTTTGGTTCTGTCTTCGTAAAGGAGGACACAAATATCATACCAGAAATGTTGGGAAACACAGGATTTAGTGAGAGAGAGGAATTGAAAGAAATCAGTATTAGTAGAGAAGTGGTATTAGGGAAATTGATGGGATTGAAGGCCGATAAATCCCCAGGGCATGATGGTCTGCATCCCTGAGTACTTAAGGAAGTGGCCCTAGAAATAGTGGATGCATTGGTGGTCATCTTCCAAGATTCTATAGACTCTGGAACAGTTCCTACAGATTGGAGGGTATCTAATGTAACCCCACTATTTAAAAAGGGAGGTAGAGAGAAAGCAGGGAATTATAGACCAGTCAGCCTGACATCGGTAGTGAGGAAAATTCTAGAGTCCATTATCAAAGATTTTATAGCAGAGCACTTAGAGAACAGTGGTAGAATCGAGCAGAGTCAGCACGGATTTACGAAAGGGAAATCATGCTTGACAAATCTATTCGAATTCTTCGAGGATGTAACTAGTAGAGTTGATGAGGGGGAGCCAGTGGATGTGGTTTATTTGGACTTTCAGAAGGTTTTCGACAAAGTCCCACATAAGAGATTAGCGTGGAAAATTAAAGCGTATGGGATTGGGGGTAGTGTATTGCAATGGATAGAAAATTAGTTGGCAGACAGGAAACAAAGAGTAGGAATAAATGGGTCTTTTTCTGAATGGCAGGCAGTGACTAGTGGAGTACCGCAGGGATCGCTGCTAGGACCCCAGCTATTCACAATATACATTAATGATTTAGATGAGGGAACTAAATGTAATATCTCCAAATTTGCAGATGACACAAAACTGGGTGGGAGAGTGAGTTGTGAGGAGGATGCAGAGAGGTTTCAGGGTGATTTGGACAAGTTGAGTGAGTTGGCTAATACATGCAGATTTTTTTTTTATTCTTTCATGGGATGTGGGCATCGTAGGCCAGGCCAGCATTTATTGCCCATCCCTAATTTCCCTTGAACTGAGTGACTTGCTAGGCCATTTCAGAGGGCATGTAAGAGTCAACCACATTGCTGTGGATCTGGAGTCACATGTAGGCCAGACCAGGTAAGGACAGCAGATTTCCTTCCCTAAAGGACATTAGTGAACCAGATGGGTTTTTACAACAATCGACAATGGTTTCATGGCCATCATTAGACTAGCTTTAAATTCCAGATTTATTAATTGAATTCAAATTCCACCTTCTGCTGTGGTGGGATTTGAACCCATGTCCACCAGAGCAATACCTGGGTCTCTGGGTTACTAGTCCAGTGACAATAACAGTACGCCACTTTGGTAGCAAAAACAGGAAGGCAGATTATTATCTGAACGGCTATAAACTGAGAGAGGGGAATATGCAGCGAGACCTGGGTGTTCTCTTACACCAGTCGCTGAAGGTAAGCATGCAGGTGCAACAGGCAGTAAAAAAGGCAAATGGTATGTTGGCCTTCATAGCAAGAGGATTCGAGTACAGGAGCAGGGATGTCTTGCTGCAATTATACAGGACCTTGGTGAGGTCACATCTGGAATATTGTGTGCAGTTTCGGTCTCCTTATCTGAGGAAGGATGTTTTTTTATTTTTTTATTTAGAGATACAGCACTGAAACAGGCCCTTCGGCCCACCGAGTCTGTGCCGACCAACAACCACCCACTTATACTAACCCTCCAGTAATCCCATATTCTCTATCACCTCCCTACACTAGGGGCAATTTACAACAGCCAATTTACCTATCACCTGCAAGTCTTTTGGATGTGGGAGGAAACCGGAGCACCCGGCGAAAACCCACGCAGACACAGGGAGAACTTGCAAACTCCGCACAGGCAGTACCCAGAAGCGAACCCGGGTCCCTGGAGCTGTGAGGCTGCAGTGCTAACCACTGTGCCACTGTGCCGCCCATAGCATGTTCTTGCTATAGAGGGAGTACAGCGAAGGTTTACCAGACTGATTCCTGGGATAGTGGGACTGACGTATGAGGAGAGATTGAGTCAGTTAGGATTATATTCACTGGAGTTCAGAAGAGTGAGGGGGAATCGCATAGAAACCTATAAAATTCTAACAGGACTTGACAGGGTAGATGCAGGAAGGATGTTCTCGATGGTGTGGGAGTCCAGAACCAAGGGTCATGGTTTAAGGATACGGGGTAAACCTTTCAGGACTGAGATGAGGAGAAATTTCTTCACCCAGAGAGTGGTGAGCCTGTGGAATTCGCTACCACAGAAAGCTGTTGAGGCCAAAACATTGTATGTTTTCAAAAAGGAGTTAGATCTAGTTCTTGGGGCGAAAGTGATCAAAGGATATGGGGTGAAAGCGGGAACAGGTTACTGAGTTGGATGATCAGCCATGATCATAATGAATGGTGGAGCAGGCTCGAAGGGCTGAATGGCCTACTCCTGCTCCTATTTTCTATGTTTCTATCTCCTTTGCCCATTGGTGACTCTGCTTTCAGCTACCTCGTCCTAAGTTCTCGAATTTTCTTCTTAAACCTCACTACCTCTCCCTCCTCCTTTACCACTCTTCTTATAACCTATCTATTCAGCCAAGCTTTTAGTCGTTCCCTCCTAATATCTCCCACTTAGTATCAATTTTTGTCGGACCGGGCTCCGATGAAGCACTTTGGGACACTTTCCTATGTTAAAGACTTGTTACATAATTGCAAGTTGTTGTTGTAAAATATTAATCGGATCTGTCAGAGCAACTTGCACCGCAGTGTGACTTGGGAGTCAGAGCAGAACCTTGCTGCACTGGGTCAGAAGTTACCCTCTGGCCTCGGTCCTAAAGCATCACACAGTCAGTAGAGGAATTTATTATCGCATTACAAATCAGCCAGGAATTATTGTGAAAGTATACTTCGAAAAACATTTATTATCAGAAGATTTGTAGAGAAGACTGGGGGCTGAATGGCATTGTACATAGGAGCTCCTTGTTCACTTCTGAGATTCAGATTGGATTCCAGCACAAGTTTAACACAATGTCTCTGTCCACCTGTAATTTCCCCCATGAGCTGTGGTTGGACGGTCTTCCCTTAGTTCCCAGTTGACAGCTCAAAACTACCCAGAATTTTGCACTAAAAAGGGAGTCCCAGTCACAAAGGGACAGCAGCAATTATTAATGGCGGACCTAAAAACAAGAATCACCCAGGGATGTAAGCATCGCTGGGAAGGCCAACATTTCTTGCCCATTTCTAATTGCCCCTTGAGAACATAAGAACATAAGAAATAGGAACATGAGTAGAGCACGCGGCCCATCGAGCCTGCTCCGCCATTCAATATGATCATGGCTGATTTTTAGGCTTCAGTTCCACTTTCCCGCCCACTCCCCATATCCCTTGATTCCCTGAGAGACCAAAAATCTGTCTATTAAACATATCCAATGATGGAGTGTCCAGAACCCTCTGAGGTAGAGAATTCCAAAGATTCACAACCCTTTGAGTGAAGAAATTTCTCCTCATCTCAGTCCTAAATGATTAGTCCCCTTATCCTGAGACTGTCCATGTTCTAGATTCCCCAGTCAGAGGAAACAATCTCTCAGTGTCTACCCTGTCAAGCCCCTTCATAAACTTGAATATTCTATTGCGATCATCTCTCATTCTTCTAAACTCCAGGCTCAATTTACTCAGCCTCTCATCATAGGACAACCCTCTCATCCCAGGTCCAGTGCAGTCCTTTGCTGCACTGCCTCCAGTGCAAGTATATCCTTTCTTAAATGTGGAGACCAAAACTGCCGATGTAGTCTCAGTCTCACCAAAACCCTGTACAATTGTATTTCTGTACTCCAATCCCCTTGCAATAAAGGCCAACAAGCCATTTGCTTTCCTAATTGCTTGCTGTATCTGCAAGCTAACTTTCTGTGTTCCTTGTACGAGTACATCCAAGTCCCTCTGAACATCAACATTTGCAAGTTTAACGCCTTTTAAAAAATATTCTGCTTTTCTATTCTTATGACCAAAGTGAATAACCTCTCACTTCCCCAAATTATACTCCATCTGCTACCTTGTTGCCACTCACTTAACCAGTCTACATCTCTTTGCATCCTCTCTATACCCTCCTCACAGCTTACATTCCCACCTAGCTTTGTATCGTCAGCAAATTTAGATACATTACTCTCTGTCTCTTCGTCTAAGTCATTGATATATATTGTAAATAGCTGAGGCCCCAGCATTGAAGGTGGTGTTGAGTTGCCTTCTTGAACCGCTGCAGTCGTGTGGGGTAGGTACACCCACAGTCCTGTTAAGGAGGGAGTTCCAGAATTTTGACCCAGTGACAGTGAAGGAATGGAGATATAGTTCCAAGTCAGGATGGTGTGTAACTTGGAGGGGAACTTGCAGGTGGTGGTGTTCCCATGCATCTGCTGCCCTTGTCCTTCTGAGTGATAGAGGGCACAGATTTGGAAGGTGCTGTTGAAAGAGCCTTGGTGAGTTCATAGAATCAGAGAATCGTAGAATGGTTACAGCACGGAAGGAGGCCATTCGGCCTGTTGTGTCCATGCCAGCTCTCTGTAAGAGCTAAGCACCTAGCCCACTCCCTCCGTGACACTCTGGTTCACTCCTCCATTACCCCCACCACCTCTTCCCCTTCCCACAGCACCTTCCCCTGCAATCACAGGAGGTGTAATACCTGCCCATTTACCTCCTCTCTCCTCACTATCCAAGGCCCCAAACACTCCTTTCAGGTGAAGCAGTGATTTACTTGTACTTCTTTCAATGTAGTATACTATATTGGCTGCTCACAATGTGGTCTCCTCTACATTGGGGAGACCAATTGCAGACTGGGTGACTGTTTTGCGGAACATCTCCGCTCAGTCCGAAAGCATGACCCCGAGCTTCCGGTTGCTGGCCATTTCAACACTCCCCCCTGCTCTCATGCTCACATCTCTGTCCTGGGATTGCTGCAGTGTTCCAGTGAACATCAACGTAAGCTCGAGGAACAGCATCTCATTTACTGATTAGGCACATTACAGCCTGCCGGACTGAACATTGAGTTCAATAATTTCAGAGCATGACGGGCCCCCCTTTTTTAGTTTTAGTTATTTTTTTCTTTTTTCTTTTTTATGTGTTTATTTTATTTTAGTTTGTTTAGTTTGTTTCTACTGTGCTTACCCACTGTTTTTTTCATGTTTGTACTTGGGGCCAGGCTGTTCAGTTTTCTGTCAATTAACACCCTCTCTGTACTAACGCTTTGTCTTTCAGCACACCATTAACATACCGTTCACCTTTGTTCCATGACCTTCTGGTCAGTTATTCTCTGTGACCTTGTCCTATCAACACCTCTTTTGTTATCTCTTGCCCCACCCCTGTTTTACTTGCTTAAAACCTATTACATTTCTCGCCGCTGCCAGTTCTGATGAAGGGTCACTGACCTGAAACGTTAACTCTACTTATCAGTCCACAGATGCTGCCAGACCTACTGAGTATTTCCAGCATTTTTTGTTTTTACTCCTCTTAACCTTCTCTTCTGTAAGGAGAACAGCCCCAGTCTCTCCAATCTATTCTCATAACTCAACACTCTCATCCCTGGAACCATTCTCTCAAATCTTTTCTGCACCCTCTCTAATGCCTTCACATCCTTCCTAAAGTGTGGTGCCCAGAAATGGATACAATACTTCAATTGAGGCCAAAATAGTTTTTTATAAAGGTTCACCATAACTTCCTTGTTTTTGTACTCTATACCTCTATTTATAAAGCCCAGAATCCTGTATTCCTTATTAACTGCTTTCTCAACCTGCCCTACCATCTTCAATGATTTGTGCAAATATACCCTCAGGTCCCTCTGCTCCTGAACTCTCTTTAGAATTATATATTTTATTTTATATTGCCTTTCCTCATTCTTCCTGCCAAAATGAATCACTTCATAGAGTCATAGAGTTATACAGCACAGAAACAAGCCCTTTGGCCCACCATGTCTGTGCCAGCCATCAAGCACTTGGCCCGTAGCCTTGTATGCTATGGCGTTTCAAGTGCTCATCTGAATACTTCTTAAATGTTGTGAGGGTTCCTGCCTCCATGACCCCTTCAGGCAGTGTGTTCCAGATTCCAACCATCCTCTGGGTGAAATTTGTTTTCCTCAAATCCCCTCTAAACCTCCTGCCCCTTACCTTAAATCTATGCCCCCTGGTTATTGACACCTAAGGGAAAAAGTTTCTTCCTATCTACCCTATCTATAGCCCTCATAATTTTGTATACCTCAATCAGGTCCCCCCTCAGCCTTCTCTGCTCTAAGGAAAACAACTCTAGCCTATCCAGTCTCTCTTCATAGCGGAAATGCTCCAGCCCAGGCAACATCCTGGTGAATCTCCTCTGCACCCTCTCCAGTACAATCACATCCTTCCTATAATGTGGTGACCAGAACTGTACACGGTACTCCAGCTGTGGCCTAACTAGTGTTTTATACAACTCCATCATAACCTCCCTGCTCTTATATTCTATGCCTTGGCTAATAAAGGCAAGTATCCCATAGGCCTTCCTAATCACCTTATCTACCTTCTGCCTTCAGTGATCGATGGACAAGTACACCAAAGTCCCTCTGACCCTCTGTACTTCCTAGGGTCCTACCACCCATTGTATATTCCTGCATATTTCTCTGCATTAAATTTCATCTGCCACATGTCCACCCATTCCACCAGCCTATGTCCTCTTGATGCCTATCCTTACATTTCATAGTACTTCCAAGTTTTGTGTCATCTGAACATTTTGAAATCGTGCCCTGCACACCCCAGTCTAGGACATTTATAGATCAAGAAAAGCAGTGGTCCTAATACCGACCCTGGGGAACCCCACTATACCTTCCTCCAGTCCAAAAAACAACCATTCACCAGTATACTCTCTGTTTGCTGTCACTCAGCCAACTCTATATCCATGCTGCCACTGTCCCTTTATTCCATTGGCTTTAACTTTGCTGATAAGCCTGTTATGTGGCACTGTATCAAATGCCTTTTGTAAGTTCATGTATATCACATCAACCGCATTACTTTCCTCAGCCCTTTCTGTTACCTCATCAAAAGAATACTCAATCAAATACGATTTGCCCTTAACAAATCCATGGTGGATTTCCATAATTAATCCACATTTGTCCAAGTGCCTGTTAATTTTGTCCTGGATTATCATTTCTGAAAGGTTTCCCATCACTGAGGTTAAACTGACTGGCCTGTAGCTGCTGGGTTTATCCTTACAACCTTTTTGGAGCATCAGTGTAACATTTGTAATTCTCCAGTCCTCAGGCTTCACCCCTGTATCTAAGGAGGATTGGAAGATTATGGCCCGTGCCTGCATAATTTCCACTCTTACTTCCCTCAGCATCCTTGGATGCATCTCATCCGGTCTTGGTGACTTATCAACTTTAACTACAGAAAGCCTAACCAATACCTCCTCCTTTTCTATTTTTAGCCCATCCAGTGTCTCAACTACTTCCTCTTTCACTACAATTTTGGCAGCATCTTTGTCCTCAGTAAAGACAGAAGCAAAGTAGTCATTTAGAACCTCAGCCGTGCCCTCTGCCTCTATGTGTAAATCCCCTTTTTGATCCTGAATCACCCCCAATCCTCCTTTTACCACCTTTTTACTATTTATGTGCCTGTAGAAGACTTTTGGATTCCCTTGTATGTTGGCTGCCAGTCTCTTCTCCTACTCTCTCTTTGCTTCTCTTATCTCTTTTTTCACTTCCCCTCTGTACTTTCTATATTCAGCCTGGTTCTCAATTGTATTATTCACCTGACATCAGGCGTATGTACCCTTTTTCTACTTCATCTTACTCTCTATATCATTCATCATCCAGGGAGCTCTGGCTTTGTTTTTCCTACCTTTCACCCCCGTGGGAATGTACCTCGACTGTACCTAAGCTATCTCCTTTTTACAGGGAACCTGTTGCTCAATTATAGTTTTGCCTGCCAATCTTTGATTCTAATTTACCTGGGTCAGATCCATTCTCACCCCATTGAAATTTTCTCTCTCTGAGTTAATTATTTTTTTACTCTGGATTGCTCTTTGTCATTGTGTTGACAGCGGTTTTCAGATTCGAAGGGTTTTGACAGGATAAATAGGTCGCAGATGGTGTAAGAGAAGCTTCAGAGTAATGTCGACCCACAGTCTCCTTGACCTGGGACTGGGACTGGGACTAGCATAAAACATGCTACAATCCATGGAGCTAATGCCCTCAATTTTAACACTCAGTGAATATTCCCATGCCCACACCAACAGATATCGTTGGAGAATTCAGCCTTTTACAGCTCGAAATCATTTTAGCTCAGACTTTCCGAAGTATGAGATATTATCACTGTATCCCCAAGCTGTACACAAAGCTTTGAGTCCTTGGCTCAGTATAATTAGCAGAGGGAATCTGTATTTTTAAACTAGTATAATTAAATTAGATGCCCTATTTGATATGAACAGTTTTGTGATGTCAATGGGTGAGCATAACACACGCATTATAATTGGGCCCAATTTTAACTCTGTCAAAGTGAATGCGTTTTGAGTGAGTTAAAAGTCTTGCCAATGTCTCAATGGTAAACTGCGTTGGAAGAGAAGTGGACGCATACTGAATATGTGTTCGCAGTGGGAATGGAAGGTGACTCCATGACCTTCTGACTCAGAGGTGAGTGAGAGTGCTACCAACTGAGCCATGGCTGACACCTGCAATGGGTGTGATTGAATTGCCATTACTGAGATGTGGTTACCGGGTGACCAGGACTGGCAACTGAATATTCAGGGATATTTGTCAGTTAGGAGGGATAGGCGGAGAGGAAAAGGAGGTGAGGTAGCGCTGTTAATAAGTGACAAGATCGGTACATTAGTGAGAGAGGATCTTCGATCGAAGGAGCAAGATGTAGAATCAATTTGGGTGGAGTTAAGAAACAGCAAGGGGCAGCAAACATTGGTGGGAGTTGTTTATAGGCCACCAAACTGTAGTGGTAATGTTGGGCACGGTATAAATCAGGAAATTAGAGCTGCATGTCGCAGAGGCAATATGGTAATAATGGGCGGCTTTAATTTACATAAAGACTGGGTAAACCTAATTAGCATTAATACTGCGGAGGATGAATTCCTGGAGTGTGTATGAGATGGGTTTCTGGAGCAGTACGTTGAAGAACCAACTAAAGATCGGGCTATTTTAGATTTAGTATTATGTAATGAGAAAGGGCTAATTAATAACCTTGCTGTAAATGAACCATTAGGAAATAGTGACCACAATATGATAGAATTCTACATTAAGTTTGAAAATACTATTGTTCATTCTGAAACTAGGGTCTTATGACTGGCAAGTTGGTGATGGCGGATTGGGAAAATACATTACAAGATTTGACAGTAGACAGGCAATGGCTAGTATTTTTAAAAGTATTTCACAGTTCAGAACAAATATAAATTCCACCAAGACACAAAAACCCAACAGGAAAGGTGATCAACTGTGGCTAACAAAAGAGGTTAAGGATTGCATTAGGTCAAAGGAAGTGGCTTATAAGGTCGCCAGAAAAAGTGGTAAACCCAAGGATTGGGAGCAATTTAGAGTCCAACAGAGGAGGACTAAGAGACTGATAAAAAACGGGAAAAGAGATTATGAATATAAGCTAGCGAGAAATATAAAGGCAGACTGTAAAAACTTCTTTAGGTATATGAAAAGGAAACAATTAGCAAGGACGATTGTGGGTCCATTGCACGTGGAGACAGGAAAGTTTGACGTGGAGAATGAGGAAATGGCAGAGAGACGAAACAACTACTTTGTGTCTGTCTTCATGGAGGAAGACACAGAAAATCTCCCAGAAATACTAGGGAACCAAGGGACTTGTAAAAATGAGGAACTGAAAGTAATTAATATTGTTATGACCAGGTGAGGAAGGGGTCTCAGGCTCCCCTTTTGCCCCTTCTTGGGTGTGATCACAACAGGGTTTATCTTTTAAACACAGTGGTTTAACTTACCAACTCAGTGAGCACTTGATCCTGTTACTCTAATTACAATTGCAAATCAACCAATCGGACAGGTTTTCTTGAGTTTAAACAAGAAAGATGTAAGTTTATTAACCTTATCATTGTAAACCAGGGTTAAAATGACTAAGATACGCAACACATCCACTCTCACATTCATACGAGAGACACACACACACACAAATAGATACAGAAGGGAAGAAGAGTTGGAAGGTTGAAGTAAGTCCTTCATAAATAGAATTCAAATACTGAGTCTCAATGTCTTTAGTTGAAGTTAAAGTCTTCACTGGCGCCATGTGCACAAGTCAGGCTTGCTCCACTAGTTCCGGAAGTCAGGAGAGAGGTTTTATCCTTCCTGTTGGTTGTTGCCTGTGAGGCTCTGTAGATTTTAGGTTTAGCTGCAGCTGAGACATCCCTGGAACTTTGCTGGAACGGGAGAGAGAGAGAGAGAGAGGGGTGCTTCTTTTTGAAGTTCAGTTATAGTATCTTCCTTTCTGAGGCACAATTCACAAAAGCAGTGTTACACCAGCAGGTATGTCATGTGACCACCTCTTTGTTTGAACACAGAAGTTTCTGGAAGGTTGTTTGAAAGTGAGGTAAAAGCGACTGCCCTTGACATCAAGGCAGCATTTGACCGAGTATGGCATCAAGGAGCCCGAGCAAAACTGGAGTCAATGGGAATCAGGGGGAAAACTCTCCGCTGGCTGGAATCATATCTAGCTCAAAGGAAGATGGTTGTGGTTGTTGGAGGTCAATCATCTGAGCTCCGGGACATCACTGCAGGAGTTCCTCAGGATAGTTGCCGAGGCCCAACCATCTTCAGCTGCTGCATCATAAGAACATAAGAACTAAGAGCAGGAATAGGCAATTCAGCCCCTCGAGCCTGCTCCGCCATTCAATACGATCATGGCTGATCTCCTCTCAGCCTCAACTCCACTTTCCTGCCCGTTCTCCATAACCCATTACTAATTAAAAATCTGTCTCCTCAAATTTACTCAATGTCCCGGCATCCACTGCACTCTGGGGTAGTGAATTCCACAGACTCACGACCCTTTGAGAGAAGTAATTTCTCCTGATCTCTGTTTTAAATCTGCTACCCCTTATCCTAAAACTATGACCTCTCGTTCTAGATTACCCCACAAGAGGAATCATCCTCTCTATGTCTACTTTGTCAATCCCCTTAATCATCATATATACCTCAATTAGATCTCCTCTCATCCTTCTAAACTCGAGAGAGTAAAGGCCTAAACCGCTCAATTTCTCTTCATAAGACAAACCCCTCATCTCTGGAATCAATCTAGTGAACTTCCTCTGAACTTCCGCCAATGCAACGATATCCCCCCTCAAGTAAGGGGACCAAAACTGTACACAATACTCCAGGTGCGGTCTCACTAATGCCTTGTACAGTTGCAGCAACACTTCCCTACTTTTATACTCTATTCCTTTAGCAATAAATGCCAAAATTCCATTTGCCTTCCTTATTACCTGCTGCACCTGCATACTAGTTTTCTGCGATTCATGGACGAGGACACCCAGATCCCTCTGCACCGAAGCACTCTGAAGTTTCTCTCCATTTAGATAATAATTTGCCTTTCTATTCTTCTAACCAAAATGGATAACCTCACACTTATCCACGTTAAAATCCATCTGCCAAATTTTGGCCCATTTATCTAATCTATCCATATCCATTTGTAGATTTCTTATTTCTTTATTGCAACTTACTGTCCCACCTATTTTAGTGTCATCTGCAAATTTGGCTATAGTACCTTCTATCCCTGCATCCAAGTCATTAATATAGATTGTAAATAGTTGGGGCCCGAGGACCGAACCCTCTGGCACCCCACTAGTTACAACTTGCCAACCAGAAAAAGACCCATTTATCCCAACTCCGTTTTCTGTTGGTTAGCCAATCCTCTATCCAAGCTAATAAATTGCCCCTAAACCCATGTGAACTTACCTTGTGTATTAACCTTTTGTGCGACACCTTAGCAAATGCCTTCTGGAAGTCCAGATATACTACATCTACAGGATCCCCATTATCCACTTTGCCTGTTACAGCTTTGAAGAACGCTAGCAAATTAGTCAAACACGATTTACCCTTCATAAAACCATGCTGACTCTGATGAATTGCATTTTGACTTTCTAAATGTCCTGTTATTACTTCCTTAATAATGGATTCTAACAATTTCCCAACGACAGATGTTAAATTAACTGGTCTATAGTTTCCTACTTTCTGCCTCCCTCCCTTTTTGAATAAGGGTGTTATATTAGCATTTTTCCAATCCACTGGAACCTTTCCCGTATCCAGAGAATTTTGGAATATTATAACCAATGGATCCACTATCTCCACTGCCACTTCCTTTAAGACCCTAGTTCATCAATGACCTTCTTTCAATCATAAGGTCAGAAGTGGGGATGTTCACTGATGATTGCACAATGTTCAGCACCATTTGCGACTCCTCAGATATTGAAACAGTCCGTGTAGAAATGCAGCAAGACTTGGATAATATCCAAGCTTGGGCTGATAAGTGGCAAGTAACATTCGTGCCACACAAGTGCCAGGCAATGACTATCTCCAACAAGAGAGAATATAACCATCTCCCCTTGACATTCAATGGCATTACCATCGCTGAATCCCCCACTATCAACATCCTAGAGGTTACCATTGACCAGAAACTTATAAATACCATGGCTACAAGAGCAGGTCAGAGGCTAGGAATGCTGAGGTGAGTAACTCACCTCCTGACTCCCCAAAGCCTGTCCACCATCTACAAGACACAAGTCAGGAATGTGATGGAATACTCTCCACTTGCCTGGATGGGTGCAGCTCCAACAATGCTCAAGAAGCTTGACACCATCCAGGACAAAGCTACCCACTTGATCGGCACACCATCCACAAACATTCACTCCCTCCACCACCGATGCACAGTGGCAGCAGTGTGTACAGTCTACTGATGCACTACAGCAAACCACCAAGGCTCCTTAGACAGCACCTTCCAAACCCACGACCTCTACTAACTAGAAGGACAAGGGCAGCAAATACATGGGAACATCACCACCTGCAAGTTCCCCTCCAAGTTACACACCATCCTGACTTGGAACTATATCGCCGTTCCTTCACTGTCGCTGGGTCAAAATCCTGGAACTCCCTTCCTAACAGCACTGTGGGTGTACCTACCCCACATGGACTGCAGTGGCTCAAGAAGGCAGCTCACCACCACCTTCTCAAGGGCAATTAGAGATGGGCAATAAATGCTGGCCTGGCCAGTGACGCCCACATTCCACGAATGAATGAAAAAAATCAAAGTTCTTCAGACTTACTTGGTGGGGGGGGGGCGGTTGCGGGGGGGGGTGGCGAGGGTTCACTCTTTCGTGGTCAAAGGGTGTCAATGGCTTTTAATCACCACTATTGACAAAATTCATTCGAGGTAATTGAAAGAGTGCACCCCTATTGTTCTTGCTAGACTAGGTAATTATTACCTGTCACCCAGCTGGCCTTAGTCTTCTCATATGCAAATGGCGCATGGCCATCTTTTGCTGTTCTGTTCTGCTTTTTAAAAGGTTATTTGTAATGTTCAGTAAAAAGTCTCAAGCAGAGTTCCATATGCCAAAATTAATATTTTTCCACTTGGCACTTGGGGTTTCCGTCACAGTATCAATAAAGAGGGAGTACTCGAAAAATTAATTGGATTGAAAGTTGATAAATCCCTTGGACCAGATGAGCGACATCCCAGAGCATTGAGGGAGGTGGCTGTAGAGATAGTGGATGCATTGGTGGTTATCTTTCCGAATTCTATTGATTTAGGAAGGATTCCTGCAGACTGGAAAGTAGCAAATGTAACTCCATTATTTAAGAAAGGAGTGAGAGAGAAAACGGAGGATGCAAGGAGGCTTCGAGGGGATTTGGACAGGCTAAATGAATGGGCAAGAAAATGGCAGATGGAAAAAATGTGAATAAGTGTGAAGTGATCCACACAGAAAGGCAGAGTATTTCTTAAATGGTGAGAGGTTGAGAAGTGTTAGTGTCCAAAGAGACCTGGGTGTCCTTGTTCATGAGTCACTAAAAGCTAATATGCAGGTACAGCAAGCAAATAAGAAGGCAAATGGTATGTTGGCTTTCATTGCAAGTGGATTTGAGTACAGGAGTAAAGATGTCTTGCTGCAGTTGTACAGAGCCTTGGTGAGACCACACCTGGAGGATTGTGTACAGTTTTGGTCTCCTTATTTAAGGAAGGATATACTTGTCATAGAGGGAATGTAACGGAGGTTCACCAGACTAATCCCTGGGATGGCGGGATTGTCTTATTAGGAGAGATTGCAGAAACTGGGCCTGTATTCTCTAGCGTTTCAAAGAATGAGAGGTGATCTCATTGAAATTTATAAAATTCTTACAGGGCGTGACAGGGTGGATGTGGATAGGGTGTTTCCTCTGGCTGGTGAGTCTAGAACCAGGGAACACAGTCTCAGAATAAGGAGCAGGCCATTTGAGACTGAGATGAGGAGGAATTTCTTTATTCAGAGGGTGGTGAATCTGTGGAATTCTCTACCCCAGAGGGCTGTGGAAGCTCAATCATTGAGCATGTTCAAGACAGAAAACGATATATTTCTGAATACTAATGACATGAAGGGATATGGGGATAGTGGGGAAAAATGGCGTAGAGGTAGATGATCAGTTTGACCAGCGGAGCAGGCTCGATGGACTGAATGGCCTACTCCTGCTCCTATTTCCTATGATCTGTTATGTAGGAATATTGGAAATAGAGCAACTGGAGTAGGCCCTTTGAGCCTGCTTCGCCATGCAATAAGATCCTGGCCGAAATTGTATTTCAACTCCGCTTTCCCGCATTATCCCCATATCCCATAATTCCCTCAGTGCCCAAAAATCTATCAAACTCAGTCCTGAATTAACTCAATGACTGAGCATCTATAACTCTCTTTGGTAGAGAATGCCAAAGATTTGCAACCCTCTGAAATTATGTCCATAAAATCACAAACTCATTTCATATTGTCACATTCACTGAGGGCTCAGATGGAATTGCATTTTTTTTAATTCATTCATGGGATGTGGGCATCGCTGGCCAGGCCAGCATTTATTGCCCATCCCTCATTGCCCTTGAGAAGGTGGGAGTGAGCTGCCTTCTTGAACCACTGCAGTCCATGTGGGGTAGGTACACCCACAGTGCTGTTAGGAAGGAAGTTCCAGGATTTTGATCCAGTAACAGTGAAGGAACGGTGATATAGTTCCAAGTCAGGATGGTGTGTGACTTCGAGGGAACTTGCAGGTGATGGTGTTTCCATGCATTTGCTGCCCTTGTCCTTCTAGGTGGTCGAGGTCGTGGGTTTGGAAGGTGTTGTCTAAGGAGCCTTGGTGCGTTGCTGCAGTACATCATGTAGAGGGTACACACTGCTGCCACTGTGCGTCGGTGGTGAAGGGAGTGAATGTTTGTGGATGGGGTGCCAATCAAGTGGGCTGCTTTGTCCTGGATGATGTCGAGCTTCTTGTGTTGTTGGAGCTGCACCCATCCAGGCAGGTGGAGAGTATTCCATCACACTCCTGACTTGTGCCTTGTAGATGGTGGAAAGGCTTTGGGGAGTCAGGAGGTGAGTTACTCACCGCAGGATTCCTAGCCTTTGACCTGCTCTTGTAGCTATGGTATTTATATGGCTACTCCAGTTCTGTTTCTGGTCACTGGTAACCCCTAGGATGTTGATAGTGGGGGATTCAGTGATGGTCATGCCATTGAATGTCAAGGGGAAATAGTTAGATTCTCTCTTATTGGAGATGGTCATTGCCTGGCACTTGTGTGGCACGAATGTTACTTGCCACTTATCAGCCCAAGCCTGGATATTGTCCAGGTCTATCTGCATTTCTACACGGACTGCTTCAGTATTTGTGGAGTTGCGAATGGTGCTGAACATTGTGCAATCATCAGCAAACACCCCCACTTCTGACATGTTTGCAGAAAGTAGCTGCAGATGGTTGGGCCTAGGCCACTACCCCTGAGGAACTCCTGTCGTGATGTCCTGGAGCTGAGATGATTGACCTCCAGCAACCACAACCATCTTCCTTTGCTGTAGGTATGACTTCAACCAGCGGAGGGTTTTCCCCCTAATTCCCATTGACCTCAGTTTTGCTAGGGCTCCTTGATGCCATACTCGGTCAAATGCTGCCTTGATGTCAAGGGCAGTCACTCTCACCTCACCTCTTGAGTTCAACTCTTTTGTCCATGTTTGAACCAAGGCTGTAATGAGGTCAGGAGCTGAGTGGCCCTGGCAGAACCCAAACTGAGCGTCACTGAGCAGGTTATTGCGAAGCAAGTGCCGCCTGATAGCGCTGTCGATGACCCCTTCCATCACTATACTGATGATTGAGAATAGGCTGATGGGGCGGTAGTTGGCCGGGTTGGACTTGTCCTGCGTTTTGTGTACAGGACATACCTGGGCAATTTTCCACATTGCAGGGTAGATGCCAGTGTTGTAGCTGTACTGGAACAGCTTGGCTAGGGGCGTGGCAAGTTCTGGAGCACAGGTCTTCAGTACTATTGCTGGAATATTGTCAGGGCCCATAGCCTTTGCAGTATCCAGTGCCTTCAGTCGTTTCTTGATAGCATGCGTAGTAAATCGAATTGGCTGAAGTCTGGCATCTGTGATGCTGGGGACTTCAGGAGGAGGCCGAGATGGATCATCCACTCGGCACTTCTTATGAATTTGCTTTCACACTTCATGCCTTGTTGCTGCTGAATAATCTGTTCATGGCTCATTAATCTCCATTGTTGTGACTGCTCAAGTTTCCATTCACACCAGTCACTGACACGTCCTAGGGTAGAGCAAATAATGTTTACTGTAATCAGGTCCCAGTGACTGAACTACAACGGGGGAATTTAGCACTGGAATTGCAGCACAGACACTCCATTAGTCCCGAGTGCTAGCTTTAAGCAGACAGCATATTACCATGTTAGGCAAGGATGTCATCTTGGGGCAGTCTGCACTTGACTTATCAGGACCAAGTTTCCTGGAAAAATATCATGCTATTAAATTGTCACAGTTCAAGAATACAACATTCAGAGATAGGTTCTTCAACAACAACTCACATGTATTTAGCACCTTGGCACTTCACCACAGCATTATAAAGCAAAATTTAACACCGGGCCATGTAAGGAGACTTTTCACTTAATACCACAGCCATGCCTCCTGCCTCCATGCATAAATTCCCTTTTTGGTCTCTAATCGGCCCCTGTTCTCCTTTCACCACTCTTTTACTATTAATATGTCTATAGAAGACTTTTGAATTCCCTTTTATATTAGCTGCCAGTCTCTTCTCATACTCTCTCTTTGCTTCTCTTATTTGCTTTTTCACTTCCCCACTGAACCTTTTATATACAGCCTGGTTCTCCATTGTATTATCCACCTGACATCTGTCATAAGCACATATTTTCTTCTTCATCTTCATCTCTATCTCTTGTCATCCAGGGAGCTCTGGATTTGTTTGTTCTATCTTTCCCCTTCATGGGAATCTACCTTGACTGTACCCAAACTATCTCTTCTTTAAAGGCAACCCATTGTTCAGTTACCGTTTTGCCTGCCAACCTTTGATTCCAATTTATCTGGGTCAGATCCATTCTTACCTCATTGAAGTTCGCTTTCCCCCAGCTAATTATTGTTACTCTGGATTGTTCCTTGACGTTTTCCATAGCCAATCTAAACATTATGATCCAATGATCACTGTCCCCTAAATGTTCCCCTACTGATACTTGATCCACTTGGCTCACCTCATTCCCAAAAACCAGATCTAGCAGTGCCTCCTTTCTCATTGGACTGGAAACATACTGCTGTAGGAAACAAGGGTGAGAATTTTAAAATTGGACGTTGCTTAACAAGGAACCAGAATAAAAGAGAAGGCCTGTGATAGGGTAGAAAGCAGGAGTGATTAAATAAATAACAACATTACTTGCACCTGGTCTGCAAGAAAATAGGAGCACTGGTTATAATCTGAAATTGTTGAACTCAATGTTGAGTCTGGGAGGCTAGTTAGAAGGTGAGGTTCTGTTGAGCTTCATTGGAACAGTTTAGGAGACGAGGACAGAGAGGTTAGAGTGGGAACGGGGTGGAGAATTGAAATGGCAGTGACCGGAAGCTCGGGGTCACTGTTGGAAGGGCATTACTGAGAGCGCTGCTCTGTCAGAGGGGCAGTACTGAGGGAGTGCTGCACTGTTGGTTGGGCAGTACTGAGGGAGTGCTGTACTGTCGGTGGGGCAGTACTGAGAGAGTGCTGTACTGTCGGTGGGGCAGTACTGAGGGAGTGCTGCACTTTTGGATGGTCAGTACTGAGGGAGTGCTGCACTTTCGGATGGTCAGTACTGAGGGAGTGCTGCACTGTCGGAGGGTCAGTACTGAGGGAGTGCTGCACTGTCGGAGGGTCAGTACTGAGGGAGTGCTGCACTGTCGGAGGATCAGTACTGAGGGAGTGCTGCACTGTCGGTGGGTCAGTACTGAGGGAGTGCTGCACTGTCGGTGGGGCAGTACTGACCAGATAATCTGTTCAGTGATGTTGATTGAGGGATAAATATTGGTCTAGGAAACAGGAAGAACATCCTTGCTCTTCTTCCAAATAGTGGCTATGGGATCTTATACATCCACCTAAGAAGGCAGCCTTGGTCTCGCTTTAATGCCTCATCTGAAAGATGGCACTTCCAACAATGCAGCACTCCCTCAGTACTGACCCTCCAACAGTGCAGCACTCCCTCAGTACTGACCCTCCAACAGTGCAGCACACCCTCAGTACTGATCCTCCAAAGGTGCAGCGCTTCCTCAGTACTGACCCTCCAACAGTGCAGCGCTCCCTCAGTACTGACCCTCCAACAGTGCAGCACTCCCTCAGTACTGACCCTCCAACAGTGCAGCACTCCCTCAGTACTGACCCTCCGACAGTGCAGCACTGGAGTGTCAGCCAAAACTTTTGCACTCAAATCTCAAGTGGGATTATGAATCTACAATCTTCTGACTCAGAGACCAGAGAGTGCTACAGATGACGGACTCAGTCCTGTGCTGGGTGGGTCCATTCATTCAATGTAACCTTTAGTTATCCAATTTCAAATCTGGACTCAACAAAGAGGTGGAAAAAGACATTCAAAAATGATGGCCAGAAAGTGTCTCCCTTTTCCATCCGACCTGCCCCACATAGTCATGATGTCTCACACAGCACCATAGAGACTCCACGCAACCTCCTGGAGAGGTGAACAAACAGATAGAAACAGGGCCAATTAGTGAAAAAAGGAATCTGGAATGTTTTTCTTGGCCCCTCTTACTTTTCAAAACTAGTTCCAATAAACTTTAAAAACATTTTTTTTGTTGTTTTTCACTACCATTTTTACTATACCTGAATGAAATTACATCGAAGCAGATTTTTTTTGTCTATGTTTGAATTCAGCCATTAACACAAAAAAGCCTTTGGACGGAATGAAGATTGCACACATATTGGCTGAATTTAGTGACGTCATCGTGGATCCCAGCAGCTGACACAGAGGTGGACGCTATTGTCACGTGTGGGTGTTAGATGGGAGGCTGGCCAGGAGAGCTTTGGAATGGTTGAGTCTGGTAACAAAAACATGGATGAAGATTTTGACAGCAGATGAGCTGAAGAAGGCAACATTCTGGGGATAGAAATGGGTGGTCTTTGAGGATAAGGCATTGGGAGCTGGGTTCAAGATCAGATAGGATGTTGCAATTGGGAATGGTCTGGTTCAGGCAGTTGTGGGTTATTTACAGGCTTCATTCTGATGATTGTAGGCAGGATTGTGCAGTGACATCGCAAAGTTTGAAGTCATCAAACTTGTATAGGGCCCTAGTCAGGCTGCACTCGGAGTACCGTGCACAGTTCTGATCTCCATGCTATCAAAAGGACATGAAGGAGCTGGAGAAGGTGCGAAAGAAGATTAACAAGGATGCTACCTGAACAGAGATTACGATTATTGGGAAAGATTGAGCAGATTGGGGCTTTTTTCTTTAGAAAAGAGACTTAGAGGAGACCTGATAGAAGTCTTTAAAATTATGAATGTGTTGGGCAGGGTAGGTGTGGAGAGAATATTTCCACTAGTGGGAGAATCCAAAACTGGGGGCCATAAATACAAGAGAGTTACTAATAAATCCAATCGAAAAATAAGGAGAATTGTCTTTCCTCAAAGAGTGATTAGAATGTGGAACTCAACACCACAGGAAGTGGTTGAGGCAAATAGCTGAGATGTTTGCTAAAGGAAACTAGATGAGTACATGAGAGATAAGGGAACAGAAAGAGATGCTGAAAGGCTGAGATGGGAGAGATGGAATGGGAGGAAACTCGTGTGGAGCATTAACACAGCACAGACTAGTTGGGCCGAATGGCATGTTTCTGTGCAGTATATTCTATGTAATTCTATATAATGTGAGAGACTTCCTCTGGTTTAAAATATATATATGTATCTGTTAAACACAATAAGAACCAATTCTGTTATTCAGTATCTCCTTGTTTGCCACCAGTTTCTGGGACTCCCAGCAGATTTTTTCATGACTCTGGAGTGCAGGATATTTTAAACTGATAAAATGGAATCTAAAATGATGCTTGCACCAGTGTTAATTCTCAAGTGGAATTCTCAAGTGGATCAATTATCTGCTTTGCTCTTCTGATTCATTTGCGAATTTATTTTCACAATCATTGATGTTCATGCATATAGAGTGAAACAGTCTATTACTTTCTGCAATAACAAGCTCCCTACAGTAAAAAGAAAACACACACACTCAACATCTCTTCAATCAACATCTTCATGGTTTCACTGAATTCAGACAACTTTACACCAATTCCCTTACAAATAAACTACCGAAGCGAAGGGAGCTGGGGACTTGTATTTTCAAACTAAGCACATTTGCAATGGGGGAATCACAACACAGACTCTGCCATAATGTTGCCTTTGAGTCATGGAGTCATTACGTCACAGAAGGAGGCCATTCAGCCCATCGAGTCCATGTCGGTTCTCTGCAGAGCAATCCAGTGAGTCCCAATACCTCGCTCTTTCCCCATAGCCCTGCAAGTTTATTTCCCTCAAGTGCCCATCCAATTTCCTTTTGAAATCACCCTCATAGGCAGTGATTTCCAGGTCATTACTACTCTCTGCATAACAAAGTTCTTCCTTACATCCCCCTTACCCAAAACCTTAAATCTGTGTCCCCCTAGTTCTTGTGCATCAGCGAATGGGTACACCTCTATCAAATCTCCTCTCAATCTCCTTGCTCCAAGGAGAACAGCCCCAGCTTTGAGTTCAACAATGGTATTTGTTTATTACCCAAAGCACTTGCCATCTCTCAGATCCTTGAAACTTTTCATTCAGCCCAATTGGTGTAAGTGAAATTGGGTTTTGGCAGTAATACCAAATCCACTAATGGATAAGAAAATTAGACAGGGGGTAATGTGGATTCCTGATACTCTATGGCCCATTTTCCGAAAGACCAATTTCACTACACACGGAATGAATGGGCCTGTGAATGCTGGTGGGTTTCTTTAAGAACATGGATCGCTAGTCCAATGAGATAGGAGGCACTGCTAGACCTAGTTCTTGGGAATGAGGTGGGCCAAGTGAATCAAGTATCAGTAGGAGAGCATCTAGGAGATAGTGATTATTGTATCATAAGGTTTAGGCTGACTATGGAAAAGGACAAAGAGCAATCCAGGGTAAGAATAATTAACTGGGGGGTGGGGGGGAGGCCAACTTCAATGGGGTAAGAATGGAGCTGGAGTGAATAAATTGGAGTCAAAAACTGGCAGGTAAACTGGTAGATGAACAATGGGCTACCTTCAAAGGAAAGATAATTTGGGCACAGTCAAGGTATGTTCCCTCGAAGGGGAAAAACAGGGCAAACAAATCCCTGGATGACAAAAGAGGTAGAGATTAAGATAAAGAAAAAAAAGTGTGCTTATGACAGTAGCCAGGTAGAAAATACTTTTGAGAATCAGGCTGAATATAGAAGGTCCAGAGGGGAAATGAAAAAGCAAATCAGAGAAGCAAAGAGAGAGCATGAAAAGAGACTGGCAGCTAACATTGAAGGAAATCCCAAAGTTTTCGATAGGCATATAAATAGTAAAAGGGTGGTAAAAGGAGGTGTGGGGCCGATCAGGGACCAGAAAGGGGATTTACACATGGAGGCAGAGGGCATAGCTGAGGTATTAAATGAATACTTTGCATCTGTCTTTACCAAGGAAGATGATGCAACCCAGGTAATGTTGAAAGAGACAGTAAGTCAGACACTAGAGGGGTTTAAAATTGATAAAGAGGAAGTATTAGATAGGCTGTCTGTACTTAAAGTGGAGAAAGCATCAGGACCAGATGAGATGCATCCAAGGATACTGAGGGAAGTGAGGGTGGAAATCGCAGAGGCACTGGCCATAATTTTTCAGTCTTCCTTAGACCCAGGGGTGGTACCCGAGGACTGGAGAATTGCAAACATTACAACCTCGTTCAAAAAAGGGTGTAAAGATAAGCCCAGCAACTACAGGCTAGTCAGTTTAACTTCGGTGGTGGGAAAACTTCGAGAAAAAATAATTTGAGACAAAATCAATAGTCACATGGACAAATGCAAGTTAATTAAGGAAAGTCAGCATGGATTTCTTAAGGGAAAATCATGTTTAACTAACTTACAAGGGTTTTTTGAGGAGGTAACAGAGAGGGTTGTTGAGGGCAATGCTGTTGATGTGGTGTACATGGACTTTCAAAAGGCATTTGATACAGTGCCACACAACAGACTTGTGAGAAAACTTGTAGCTCATGGAATAAAAGGGAGAGTAGCAAAATGGATACGGAATTGGCTGAGTGACGGGAAACAAAGAGTAATGGTTAATGGATGTTTTTTTTGGGCTGGAGGAAGGCTTGTAGTGGAGTTCCCCAGGGATCAGTGTTGGGACCCTTGCTTTTCCTGATTTATTATTGACCTTGACCTTGGTGTACAGGGCACGATTTCAAAGTTTGCAGATGATAAGAAACTTGGAAGTATTGTGAGCTGTGAGGAGGATAGTGTAGAACTTCAAAAGTTCATAGACAAGTTGGTGAAATGGGCAGACAGGTGGCAGATGAAGTTCAACACAGAGAAATATGAAGTGGTTCATTTTGGTAGGAAGAACATGGAGACACAATATAGAATAAATGGTACAATTCTAAAGGGGGTGCAGGAGCAGAGGGACCTGTGCGTATTTGTGCATAAGTCATTGAGGGTGGCAGGACAGGTTGAGAGAGCAGTTAATAAAGCATACAGTATCCTGGGCTATATTAATAGGGGCATAGAGTACAAGAGCAAGGAGGTTATGTTGAACTTGTAGAAGACACTAATTCAGCCTCAGCTGGAGTATTGCATCCAGTTCTGGGTGCTGCACTTTAGGGAAGACGCGAGGGCATTGGAGAGAGTACAGAAAAGATTCACAAGAATGATTCCAGGGATGAGGAATTTCAGTTATGAAGATAGATTGGAGAAGTTGGGACTGTTTTCCTTGGAAAAGAGAAGGTTGAGAGGTGATTTAATAGAGATATTCAAAATCATGAGGTGTCTGGACAGAGTAGATAGAGAGAAACTGTTCCCACTCGTGAAAGGATCGAGAACGAGAGGGCACAGATTTAAAGTATTTGGTAAGAGAAGCAAAAGTGACATGAGGAAAAACTTTTTCACATAGTGAGTGGTTAAGGTCTGGAATGCGCTACCTGAGAGTGTGATGGAGGCAGGTTCAACTGAAGCATTCAAAAGGGAATTAGACAGTTGTATGAAAAGGAAGAATGTGCAGGATTACAGGGAGAAGGCAGGGGAATGGAATTGAGTAAACTGGCTTTTCGGAGAGCCAGTGCGGACACGATGGGCTGAATGGCCTCCTTCTGCACTGTAACAACTCTGTGATTCTGTGATTCTCTGCAATCAATATTTTCTCTGGAGTTGCTTCAAAAACAAAATGCACCATCAGCCATCAAACTTTTTATATTATCTGCTCTCAGGATATGGCAATGCCAGCATTTATTATCCATCCCTAGTTGTTGAGGAATTACAACACTTTGTATAACTGAGGGGCTTGTGAGGCCACTGCAGAGGGCAGTTTAGTGCTGCCCTCATTGGTGTGGGTCTGGAGTTCCATAGAGACCCTGACCCAGTAAGGGCAGCATGTTTCCTTCCCGAAAGACATTAGTGAACTATTTGTTTTTATGATAATCCAACAGCTTCATGGTCACTTTTACTGAGACTGGCTTTTTATTTCCGATTTTTTAAACTGAATTCTTGGCTTGAGAAACCTCGTGAAGACCCTCCTCTCTGATTGTACATGAGCCCCTCTTAATCCTCACCCTCTTTACCTCCTTTTCCCCCAGTCAGTGTCCACTCGCTCTGCACTACTCAGTAAAGAACTCTGTGATGTGTCTTTGTACATAATCCACGCGATAGAAATGTGAGTGAATTTAATAGTTCTTCTAAATAATTGAATACTATTCTCATTAATAAGTCTATTTAATATGGAGGCAGGGTTACTTTCTGAATGGACTTGTTAAAATAACGGGTTGTGGTTTAAGCCTGAGTGTGGTTACCTTAACCTGTGTTTGCCCCTGATTCAGG
>NC_090384.1:106576303-106688238 GCF_036365525.1 Heterodontus francisci
TTAAAAATAAACCACATTGCTGTGTGTCTGGAGTCACATGTAGGCCAGACCGGGTAAGGACGGCAGATTTCCTTCCCTAAAGAGCGTTTGTAAACCTGACGGGTTTTTACGACAATCCAGTAGTTTCATGGTCACCATTACTGAGACTAACTTTTAATTCCAGATTTATTTAGTTAACTGAATTTAACTGTGGTTGGATTTGAGCTCGTGTCTCTGCATGACATCTGTCGTATGCACAGTAATTATTTTACAGCTGTGCTTTTATTACTATCGTCTATAGGCGACTACAAATCCAATACATAGATCTTGTTTTCATTGTTTTTCATTTTACAAAAATCTATTTAGAAACCAGTTTTGAAGTATAGTCACTGTTGTAATGGAAGAAGGTTCACAAAGAAATTATTACAATTGACAATAAGATTTCCAATCTAACAGTCAATACAGATCGTTATGAAATCAGAAATGTCTCTAAAGAAGATTGATAACAATTATCTTGACAATTGCTACTGAGAAAACATCACACTGTTCACTGCAGTCTTCCTAAACGTCTTCTAAACAGATTTTTGTAAAATGAAAAACAATTAAAACAAGTGATGGTTCGGTGTGAAAGTTTTTCTGATAATGCTCCTGAGAAATGCCTTGCGATGTTTTACTTTGCTAAAGGCGCAATATAAATGCAAGTTGTTGTTGTTTGGGGGGGGGTGGGGTGGTAGCGGGGAGCACTCAGGCCCCCAACTAGAACACCTAGAAAATTGGGGAATGTTGCAGGGAGGGGATGGGCCTGCCTTTCAGCAACTTGACCTTGGGGACTACCCTGCACCCACCATGAGAATATACGCATGCCTTTAGTGCTGGCAGTGAAAGAGAATAATTGTTAAAGCCTTTACGCCTTGGAGAGATCAGTAAACAGTGTATAAATATTGTAATCATACTGGAAATATCTGAAATGAAATGTCCCCTTATTGTTAGAGGTGAAATGAAAAGATTGAAATGTTAAGGCAGCTTGATAGGAAAAAATGACAGACATGTCTGTGGCCTTTTCTTTTGATGAACAAGGTTATGAAGATAATACCTAAGATAAGCAATTTTTCTCTATTTTGTGACTCCATCAATCATCCTCACTGATATTTCCATCAAACTTGTACTTCAATTCCAGCAAGCTATCTGAGCATAACCTCTACCTTTATGCAAAGTATCTGAAGTTTCAAATGGTACATAGAGGTGACAATTCATGACAAACATCATGAAAGATTTTATCAACTTTTCTGGACAAATACTGAGCCTAGAAATCGCAGTTGTATATATTGGCCGGAATTTTACAGACACACCATGGATCCCACCAGCGGCTCCCGAGTCCTCGCAGGCAGGCTTAGGAAAGCTAATAGAATGTTATCGTTTATCGCGAGGGGAATTGAATACAAAAATAGGGAGGTTATGCTATGGTTATACAGGGCATTGGTGAGACCACATCTGGAGTACTGTGTATAGTACTGGTCTTCTTATTTAAGGAAGGATGTAAATGCGTGAGAAGCAGTTCAAAGAAAGTTTACTAGACTAGACAGGGGCCATTCTGAAGAAGGGTCACTGACCTGAAACGTTAACTCTGCTTCTCCCTCCACAGATGCTGCCAGACCGGCTGAGTATTTCCAACATTTCTTGTTTTTATTTACTAGACTTATATCTGGGATGGGCGGGTTGTCTTATGAGGAAAGATTGGACAGGCTAGACTTGTATCCACTGGAGTTTAGAAGAGTAAGAGGAGACTTGATTGAAACATATAAGATCCTGAGGGGTCTTGACAGGGTAGATGTGGAAAGGATATTTTCTCTTATGGAAGAATCTAGAACTAGGGGTCACTGTTTAATAATAAGGGGTCACCCATTTAAGACAAAGATGAGGAGAGATTTTTTCTCAGAGGGTTGTGAGTCTTTGGAATTCTCTTCCTCAAAAGGCGGTGGAAGCAGAGTCTTTGAATATTGTTAAGGTAGAGGTAGATAGATTCTTGATAAGCAAGGGGGTGAAAGGTTATCGGGGGTAGGCGGGAATGTGGAGTCGTGGTTACAGTCAGATCAGTCATGAACTTATTGAATGGTGGAGCAGGCTCGAGGGGCCGAGTGGCCTACTCCTGCTCCTAATTCGTATGTTTCACATGCATGGATTTAACTGTCAGTGGCCAATTAATGGACTGCTGCCAGGACCAACCCAGCCTCTTCGAGCTTCCGGCCCAATCAAAAGGCTGGCAGCACAGCAACCTCGGCCACTGAGGCTGCAGGGAGAAGGAAAGGGCGCATTTATGTTGAGGCACTTTTGATGGGCCAATGAGAAACTGTTTTAATGTGCCAGGGGCAGGCAGGCAGGCCCTGGCAATCGGGGAGGTGAACACTCCAGCGGCGGTCATTGCTGCCAGTGGGACATGGAGCCTCCGGGAGAAGGGCACCACCCTGCTCCCCACCCCATGAACATGATCCCATGACCATCAAACACAAAGGTGCACATGCAAACCACGGAGCTACAGCTAACACTGTGAGACACATTATTTTCTGTTCTTGGCCAAATCAAATAATTTTGCAACCTAATTAAATATTTGCAGAACAAACTAGCAAAGGCAGACCCCCATCGTCCACCATTAAATACTGTACTATAACAACAACAACTTGCATTAGGTAGCACCTTTAATGGAGCAGAACATCCCAAGGCACTCCGCAGGAGTGAATTTCAAACAAATTTTTGACATCCAGCTGGACAAGGAGAGATTAGGACCGGTGACCAAAAGCTTGGTCAAAGAGGTAGATTTTAAGGAGCATCTCAAAGGAGGGGAGAGGCGGAGAGGTTTAGGGAGGGAATTCCAGAGCTCCGGGCTCAGTCAGCTAAAGGCACGGCCACCAATCGTGGAGCGATTAAAACCAAGGTTGCAAACAGTCTGGTTCAGCCTGGGACAGTGGCCAGGGAGAGGAAATTGGAGGCTAGGGAATGGAGTTTGTGGCAGGGACCAAAGACAGTCGATAAGGGTGGGGCAAGATCACGAGGAGGTGTGAGGGTAGCCAGCCTCAGTTATTTTATGGAGCCTGGAGGAACTCCATCGGACAGCTCGAAATACTAAAAAAATTTCAAAGTGTTTGGGCTTTTTTTGAGTGGTCCCTTTAACGGCTGCAGTTTACGCCCAGGACCCGTGAATGCCAGTCAAAGTTTGTACACCAGGATCCCCGACTCAGGCAAAACCGATTTAATAGTTCACGACCTGAAAAAAAGGCCCATGACCAATTTCACAGAAGCATGAGCACCAATGCATAGGAACATAAGGAGGCCATTCAGCCCCTCGAGCATGTTCTGCTATTCAATCAGATCACAGGTGATCTGTGACCTAACTCTATGTACGCGTCTTTGCCCCATATCACTCAATACCCTTTGGACAACAAAAATCAGATTTAAGATTAACAATTGATCCAGCATCAATTCCTGTTTGTGGAAGAGAATTCCAAACTTCTACCACCCTTTGTGTGTGGAAGTGTTTCCTAATTTCACTCCTGAAAGGTCAGGCTCTAAGTTTTAGACTCTGTCCCCTAGTCCTCGACTCCCCAAACAGCGGAAATAGTTTCTCTCTATCTACCTTATCAGTTCCCCTTAATATCTTGAAAACTTCGAACAATTGATCCCTTAACTTTCTAATTTCCAGGAAGTACAAATCTAGTTTGTGTAATCTCTCCTCATAATTTAACCCTTGGAGCCCAGGTATCATTCTGGTAAATCTACACACCCTCCAAGGCCAATATATCCTTCCTAAAGTGCTCACAGTAACTCCAGGTGTGGTCTAACCAGGGCTTTGTATAGCTGAAGCATGACTTCCACCCTCCACCCCCCCACCTTGTATTCTAGTCCTCCAGATATAAAGGCCAGAAATCCATTAGCCTTTTTGATCATTTTCTGCACCTGTTTATGACATTTTAATGATCTGTGTACCTGATCACAACCTCACCATTCTATTTGACTCTGAACTGTTGTACCTGGACCCCCAAGTTTCTGTAGACCTTGGCTTTTTCTAGCTTCTCACTCTGGGTACCCTGATATATCCTTTTTCAGCCCAGATCAGGCACCACTAAATTTGTTATCATCTTACCCATTTTAGGTCCATAATAATGTAAAAATCAGACCCTGATTTCTCCAACGAGGGACCAAACTTTTGCCCTGTTCACAGACCCATTGCTAGCCTTGGGCATCTGCAGCGATGAGGTGGGGGATGTGTGGGTGGGCTTGATTAATTGAAGTGGGACCCAGACCGAGGAGAACAGCATGCAGAATAAAACCCAGTAAAGACTACGTATGAGAAAAGGTTCAATGTAAATCTCTCGAGATTGAAAGAGTAAAAGCAGAGAAACAACTGTATACATCAGCTCATAGAGTAATTTCTATTCAGAAAGGAAGCTGTTTCTTTGGCCCATGCCAGTTTTTTTAAGAGTTATGGGATGTAGAAGCAAGGTTACAAGAATGATAATCTGCTGGGATTCACAGATGTGATAAATCTCTTGATACTTTGGTTGAGGGATTTTTTTTTGATATATTTAAATAACAGTGACAGTGCATCAGAGAAACAATCCATTAGCTGCCAGTCTCTTTCAGATGTCCCAGGTAGTGGCAAACATGAAATAAACACATGCCTTTTTCATCTGTTCCCTTCCAAACCAAATAATTTTTTTATTTGTAAATTTACACAAAACTGTAAATCTGGAAACTTCTGCCTTGCAGCCTGCTTAATTATTCATTCAGCAATTCAGGGCAAGCAGAAAGATTGGAAAAATACTTCGAGCAGCTGCTGCTGTCAAGATGTTTTATTTTCATAGAATCAGAGAATGATTCAGCACAGAAGAAGATCATTCGGCCCATCGTGCCTGTGCTGGCTCTTTGAAAGAGCTATCCAATTAGTCCCACTACCCCCGGCTCTTTCCCTGCAAACCTTTTTTTGACCCTTTCAGTATTTACCTAATATTACAAAGAGAACAAAGAGCAAAGAACAGTACAGCACAGGAACAGGCCATTCGGCCTCCAAACCTGCCTGCCTAAACTAACACCTTCTGCACTTCCGGGGACCGTATCCCTCTATTCCTTTCCTATTCATGTATTTGTCAAGATGCCTCTTAAACGTCGCTATCGTACCTGCTTCCACCACCTCCCCCGGCAGCAAGTTCCAGGCACTCACCACCCTCTGTGTAAAGAACTTGTCTCGCACATCCCCTCTAAACTTTGCCCCTCGCACCTTAAACCTATGTCCCCTAGTAACTGACTCTTCCACCCTGGGAAAAAGCTTCTGACTATCCACTCTGTCCATGCCACTCATAACTTTGTAAACCTCTATCATGTCGCCCCTCCACCTGCGTGGTTCCAGTGAAAACAATCTGAGTTTATCCAACCTCTCCTCATAGCTAATGCCCTCCAGACCAGGCAACATCCTGGTAAACCTCTTCTGTACCCTCTCCAAAGCCTCCATGTCCTTCTGGTAGTGTGGTGACCAGAATTGCACGCAATATTCTAAGTGTGGCCTAACTAAAGTTCTGTACAGCTGCAGCATAACTTGCCAATTTTTATACTCTGTGCCCCGACCGATGAAGGCAAGCATGCCGTATGCCTTCTTGACTACCTTATCCACCTGCATTGCCACTTTCAGTGACCTGTGGACCTGTACGCCCAGATCTCTCTGCCTGTCAATACTCCTAAGGGTTCTGCCATTTACTGTATACTTTCCACCTGCATTAGACCTTCCAAAATGCATTACCTCACATTTGTCCGGATTAAACTCCATCTGCCATTTCTCCGCCCAAGTCTCCAACCAATCTATAACCGATCTAATATTATCAACTATTGAATCTGCTTCCCCCACCCTTATAGGCAGCACATCCCAGACCTCAACAACTCACTGCGTAAACAAAAATTCTCCTCATCTCCTCGCTGGTTCTTTTGTCAATCACCTTAAATCTGTCTCCTCTGGTGACTGACCCTCCTGCCAGTGGAAACAGTTTTTCAAATCTCCTCTTAACCTTCTCTCTGCTGTAAGGAGAACAACCCCAGCTTCTCCAGTCTCTCCATGTAACTGAAATCCCTCACCACGGGACCAGGGGTGGCGATGGCATAGTGGTATTGTCACTAGACTAATGACCCAGGATATTTCTCTGGGGACCTGGCTTCAAATCCCACCACAACAGAAGGTGGAATTTGAATTCAATTAATAAATCTGGAATTAAAAAGCTAGTCTAATGATGGCCATGAAACCATTGTCGATTGTTGTTAAAAACCCATCTGTTTCAGCAATGCCCTTGATGTAAGAATATCTGCTGTCCTTACTTGGCCTGGCCTATATGTGACTCCCGAATGTGGTTGACTCTTAAATGCCCTCTGAAATGGCCTAGCAAACCACTCAGTTGGATCTAACCGCTACGAAGTGAATGAAACCGGACGGACCACCTGGCATTGACCTAGGCACCAGAAACGACAACAGCTAACCCTGCCCTGTTAACCTTGCAAAGTCTTCCTCAGTAACATCTGGGGGCTTGTGCCAAAGTTGGGAGAGCTGTCCCACAGACTAGTCAAGCAACAGCATGTCATAGTCATACTCACGGAATCATACCTTACCAACAATGTTCTGGACACTGCCATCACCATCCCCGGGGATGTCCTGTCACACCGGCAGGACAGAGATAGTGGTATACAGTAGGGAGGCAGTTGCCCTGGGAGTCCTCAACATCGCTTCTGGACCCCCATGAAGTCTCGTGGCATCAGGTCAAACATGAGCAACCTCCTGCTGATTAACACCTAATTCCCTCCCTCAGCTGATGAATCAGTTCTCCATGTTGAACACCACTTGGAGGAAGCACTGAGGGTGGCAAGGGTGCAGAACGTACTCTGGGTGGGGGACTTCAATGTCCATCACCAAGAGTGGCTCGGTAGTGCCATTGCTGACTGAGCTGGCCAAGTCGTAAAGGACATAGCTGCTAGACTGGGTATGCAGCAGGTGGTGAGGGAAAAACATACTTGACCTCGTCCCCACCAATCTACCTGTTGCTGATGCATCTGTCCATGACAGTATTGGTAGGAGTGACCACCGCACGGTCCTTGTGGAGATGAGATCCTGCCTTCACATTGAGGATACACTCCATCGTGTTGTGTGGCACTATCTAAATGCTAAATGGGATAGATTTCGAACAGATCTAGCAATGCAAAACTGGGCATCCATGAGGCTCTGTGGGCCATCAGCAGCAGCAGAATTGTACTCAACCACAATCTGTAACCTCATGGCCCGGCATATCCCCCACTCTACCATTACCATCAAGTCAGGAGACCAACCCTGGTTCAATGAAGAGTGCAGGAGGGCATGCCAGGAGCAGCACCAGGCATACCTCAAAATGAGGTGTCAACCTGGTGAAGCTGCAACCCAGGACACTTTTTTTTTATTCATGCATGGGATGTGGGTGTCGCTGGCTCGGCCAGCATTTATTGCCCATCTCTAATTGCCCTTGTGTACTGAGTGACTTGCTAGGCCATTTCAGAGGGCATTTATGAGTCAACCACTTTGCTGTGGGTCGAGATTCACATGTAGGCCAGACCAGGTAAGGATGGCAGATTTCCTTCTTTAAAGGACATTATTGAACCAGATGGGTTTTTACAACAATTGACAATGGTTTCATGGTCACCAGTAGACTAGCTTTGAATTCCAGGTTTATTAATTGAATTCAAATTTCATCATCTGCTGTGGTGGGATTCGAACCCATGTTCCCAAAGCATTAGCCTGGGGCTCTGGGTTACTAGTCTAGTGACATTACCACTATGCCACTGCCTACTTGCGTACCAAACTCTGTAAGCAGCATGTGATAGACAGAGCTAAGCGATTCCATAACCAATGGGGAGGCCTCAGAGAAGAAAATGCAGTTTCAAAAACAAGTAACAGGGCAGAGAGTAAAGAAACAGTCAGGAACCCGACTTCAGGAACTGCAGGTAATGGCAAAACTGCAAGAAGTATACTGGTTAAACCAGAAGAGAGAAATAATAAACAGGTGAATAAAGCATCAGTGCTAAGGGACAGGTTAGGGGGTATCGCCCAAATAAGAGTTGTATATACAAATGCACGGAGTGTAAGAAATAAACTAGATAAACTGCAGGCGCAAATTCAAATGGAAGATTATGATGTGGTGGCCATTGCGGAGACGTGGCTGCAGGATGGTCGGGACTGGGAACTAAATATACCTGGTTATAAAGTTGACAGGAGGGACAGGGAAAATGGCAGAGGGGGTGCAGTAGCCTTACTGATTAGAAATAATATCACCTCATTGGTGAGGGAGGATATAATGAGTGGTTATCTTATGGGTGGAATTGAGGAACAGAAAAGGATCTAAAACTGTAATGGGTGTTGTGTATAGACCCCCTGGTAACAGTTCTGAGGTGTTAGATTGTATAAATGCACAAATTAGGCAAGTGTGTAACTAAGGCAGAGTAGTATTAATGGGGGATTTTAACTTACACATAGATTGGGAGAGGCAGACTAGCACCTGTCCGAAAGGTAGTGAATTTCTGGAATGTGTCTGGGATAGTTTCCTACAGCAATATGTCCTAGATGCAACAAGGGGACAGGCAATATTAGATTTAGTTATGAGTAATGAGCCAAATTTAATTAGTAGCCTAACTGTGCGTGAACATTTAGCAAATAGTGATCACAACATGATTGAATTCAAGGTAGCGTTTGAAAGTGAAAAGCACGAATCAGCCATTAGAATTTTAGACTTGGGTAAGGCTGACTTTACTGGGATGAGACAGAGACTGTCCACGGTACACTGGGTAGATCTGTTAATGGGTCAAACGACTGAAGAACAGTGGAGAATATTGAAAGAAACATTTAACGAAATACAGAGGGAGTATATACCCCTGAGAGGAAAAAGCTCCACTTCACAGAAAAAACAGCCATGGACAACTAAAGAGATTAGGGATAGCATAAAACAAAAAGAAAGGGCTTACAAAAATGCAAAACACAGCACAGATCCGGCCGAATGGGATCGATACAAAGACCAGTAAAGGGTCACAAAGCAGCTTATAAGAGCCACTAAAAGAGATGAAAGGAAACTTGCAAGGGACATCAAAATCAATAAGAAGAAATTTTATAGTTACATAAAGGGAAAACGGGTGATCAAGAGCAATGTAGGCCCAATAAAAGCTGAAACTGGAGATATTGTCATTGACAATGGGGAATTGGCAGACATGTTGAACAATTACTTTGCCTCAGTATTTACAGTTGAAAAGGAGGATAACTTGCCGGAAGTCCCGAAAAAATTAATAGCCGATAGGGGACAAGGACTTAATACAATTAACGTAAGTAAAACATCAGTAACAAGGAAATTAATGGAACTAAAGAGTGAGAGATCCCCAGGACCTGACAGTTTCCATCCGAGGGTGTTAAAGGAAGTAGGGGAGTACATTGTAGATGCCCTAACTATAGACTTTCAGAGTTCCCTAGATTCAGGAGTGGTCCCTCTGGATTGGAAAGTTGCATGTCACTCCACTTTTTAAGAAGAGTGAAAGGGGGAATTGAGGAAATTACAGACCAGTTAGCCTGACATCTGTGGTGGGCAAGTTGCCGGAGTCTATAATCAAGGGTAGGGTGACTGAACACCTAGAAAAATGTCAGTTAATCAGGGACAGCCAGCATGGATTCATGACGGGAAGGTCATGCCTGACAAATCTCATTGTATTTTTTTGAAGAGGTGACTAAGGTAGTGGACAGGGGAGTGTCTATGGATGTTATTTATATGGACTTCCAGAAGGCAGTTGATAAAGTCCCACATAAGAGACTGTTAACTAAGGTCGAAGCCCATGGAGTTGAGGGCAAATTATTGACATGGTTAGAAAGTTGGTTGAGGGGTAGGCGACAGAGAGTGGGGATAATGGGTAAGTACTCCGATTGGCAGGATGTGACTAGTGGTGTCCCACAGGGAACTGTGTTGGGGCCTCAATTATTCACATTATTCATTAACGACTTGGATGATGGCATAGTAAGTCATATATCCAAATTTGCTGATGATACAAAGTTAGGCGACATTGTAGACAGTCTAGAAGATAGCACAAAATTGCAAGGAGAGATTGACAAAGAACAAAGAACTGTACAGCATAGGAACAGGCCATTCGGCCCTCCAAGCCTGCGCCGATCTTGATGCCTGTCTAAACTAAAACCTTCTGCACTTCCGGGGTCCGTATCCCTCTATTCCCATCCTATTCATGTATTTGTCAAGATGCCTCTTAAACATCGCTATCGTACCTGCTTCCACCACCTCCCCCGGCAACAAGTTCCAGGCACTCACCACCCTCTGTGTAAAGAACTTGCCTCGCACATCCCCTCTAAACTTTGCCTCTCACACCTTAAACCGATGTCCCCTAGTAACTGACTCTTCCACCCTGGGAAAAAGCTTCTGACTATCCACTCTGTCCATGCCACTCATAACTTTGTAAACCTCTATCATGTCACCCCTCCACCTCCGTTGTTCCAGTGAAAACAATCCGAGTTTATCCAACCTCTCCTCATAGCTAATGCCCTCCAGACCAGGCAACATCCTGGTAAACCTCTTCTGTACCCTCTCCAAAGCCTCCACGTCCTTCTGGTAGCGTGGTGACCAGAATTGCACGCAATATTCTAAGTGTGGCCTAACTAAGGTTCTGTACAGCTGCAGCATGACTTGCCAATTTTTATACTCTATGCCCCGACCGATGAAGGCAAGCATGCCGTATGCCTTCTTGAATACCTTATCCACCTGCGTTGCCACTTTCAGTGACCTGTGGACCTGTACGCCCAGATCTCTTGCCTGTCAATACTCCTAAGGGTTCTGCCGTTTACTGTATACTTCCCACCTGTATTAGATCTTCCAAAATGCATTACCTCACATTTGTCCGGATTAAACTCCATCTGCCATTTCTCCGCCCAAATCTCCAACCGTTCTATATCCTGCTGTATCCTCTGACAATCCTCATCACTATCCGCAACTCCACCAACCTTTGTGTCATCTACAAACTTACGAATCAGATTAGGTGAGTGGGCAAAACTGTGGCAGATGGATTTCAATGTGGGCAAGTGTGAGGTTATCCATTTTGGACCAAAAAAGGAAAGAGCAGGGTACTTTCTGAATGGGAAGAGGTTAAGTACAGTGGATGTCCAAAGAGACTTGGGGGTTCAGGTGCATAGATCTTTAAAATGCCAGGAGCAAGTGTAGAAAATAATCAAAAAGGCTAATGGAATGCTAGCCTTTATATCCAGAGGATTGGAGTATAAAGACACAGAGGTTATGCTGCAGCTGTACAAAACCCTGGTTAGACCCCACTTGGAGTACTGTGAGCAGTTCTGGGCACCACACCTTCGGAAGGATATATTGGCCTTGGAGGGAGTGCAACGTAGGTTTACAAGAATGATACCTGGACTACAGAGGTTAAGTTACGAGGAGAGATTACACAAATTAGACCTGTTTTCACTAGAATTTAGAAGGTTAAGGGGTGATCTGATCGAAGTCTTCAAGATATTAACAGGAAAAGACAGGCTAGATAAAGATAAACTATTTCCACTGGTTGGAGATTCTAAAACTAGGGGGCATAGTCTAAAAATTAGGAGCAGACCGTTCAGGAGAGATGTTAGGAAGCACTTCTTCACGCAAAGGGTGGTAGAGGTTTGGAACTCTCTCCCACAAACAGCAGTTGAAGGTAGAACAGTTGTTAATTTTAAATCTGAGATAGATAGATTTTTATTAAGCAAAAGATATTAAGGGATATGGGTCAAAGGCAGGTATATGGAGTTAGGCCACGGATCAGCCATGATCTCATTGAATGGCAGGACAGGCTTGAGGGGCTGAATGGCCTACTCCTGTTCCTATCTTCCTATGTTCCAACGGATCAGATCTAAGCTCTGCAGTCCTGCCACATCCAGCCGTGAATGGTGGTGGACAATTAAACAACTAACTGGAGGAGGTGGCTCCACAAATATCCCCATCCTCAATGACGAGGGAGCCCAGCACATCAGTGTGAAAGATAAGGCTGAAGCATTTGCAACAATCTTCAACCAGAAGTGCCGAGTTGATGATCCATCTCGGCTTCCTCCTGAAGTCCCCAGCATCACAGATGCCTGACTTCAGCCAATTCGATTCACTCCATGTGATATCAAGAAACGACTGAAGGCACTGGATACTGCAAAGGCTATGGGCCCTGACAATATTCCAGCAATAGTACTGAGGACCTGTGCTCCAGAACTTGCCACACCCCTAGCCAAGCTGTTCCAGTACAGCTACAACACTGGCATCAATCCGGCAATGTGGAAAATTGCCCAGGTATGTCCTGTCCATAAAAAAGCAGGACAAATCCAACCCGGCCAATTACCGCCCCATCAGTCTACTCTCTATCATCAGTAAAGTGATGGAAGGTGTCATCAACAGTGCTTTCAAGCAGCACTTGCTCAGCAATAACCTGCCCAGTGATGCTCAGTTTGGGTTCCGACAGGGACACACAGCTCCTGACCTCATTGGTTCAAACATGGACAAAAGAGCTGAAATCCAGAGGTGAGGTGAGAGTGACTGCCCTTGACATCAAGGCAGCATTTGACCGAATATGGCATCAAGGAGCCCTTGCAAAACAGAAGTTAATGGGAATCAGGGGGAAAACTCTCCGCTGGTTGGAGTCATACCTAACGCAAAGGAAGATGGTTGTGGTTGTTGGAGGTTAATCATCTCAGCTCCAGGACATCACTGCAGTAGTTGCTCAGGGCAGTGTGCTAGGCCCAACCATCTTCATCTGCTTCATCAATGACCTTCCCTGCATTATAAGGTCAGAAGTGGGGATGTTCACTGATGATTGCACAATGTTCAGCACCATTCGTGACTCATCAGATAATGAAGCAGCCCATGTCCATATGTAGCAAGACCTAGACAATATCCAGGCTTGGGCTGATAAGTGGCAAGTAACATTCGTGCCACACAAGTGCCAGGCAATGACCATCTCAAACAAGAGAAAATCTAACCATCTCCCCTTGACATTCAATAGCTTTATAATCGCTGAATCCCCCACTAACAACATCCTGGGGGTTACCATTGACCAGAAACTGAACTGGAGTAGCCATATAAATACCGTGGCTACTAGAGCAGGTCAAAGGCTAGGAATCCTGTGGCGAGTAACTCTCCTCCTGACTCCCCAAAGCCTGTCCACCATCTACAAGGCACAAGTCAGGAGTGTGATGGAATACTCTCCACTTGCCTGGATGGGTACAGCTCCAACAGCACTCAAGAAGCTCGACGTCATCCAGGACAAAGCAGCCCGCTTGATTGGCACCCCATCCACAACCATTCACTCCCTCCACCACCGACGCACAGTGGCAGCAGTGTGTACCATCTACAAGATGCACTGCAGCAACGCACCAAGGCTCCTTAGACAGCACCTTCCAAACCCGCGACCTCTACCAACTAGAAGGACAAGGGCAGCAAATACATGGGAACACCACCACCTGCAAGTTCCCCTCCAAGTCACACACCATCCTGACTTGGAACTATATCGCCGTTCCTTCACTGTCGCTGGGTCAAAATCCTGGAACTCCCTTCCTAACAGCACTGTGGGTATACCTACCTCACATGGACTGCAGCAGTTCAAGAAGGCAGCTCACCACCACCTTCTCAAGGGCAATTAGGGATGGGCAATAAATGCTGGCATAACCAGCGACACCCACATCCCATGAATGAATAAAAAAAACTTGTCTGCACCCTCTCCGAAGCCTTGAACTCCTTCCTGAAATGTGGTGCCCAGAATTAGACACAATACTCTTGCTGAGGCCTAACCAGTGATTTATAAAGCTTTTCCGTAACTTTCTTGCTTTTGTACTCTATGCCTCTATTTATACTACAATGATTTTGGAGCATGTCAATGTCCTCTGGCATTGCACACTGGACTGAATGAGGTTGGAGAGCAGTTCAGGGGATGTGCAGATCTCGTTCAGCCATTTTTATATTTGATGTTCTGTCCTTATTTTCATATTTCTGTTGTAAATTCCTGGCACAGGCATGACGGGCCAAATGGACTTCTTCCATGCTGTATGTTTCTTTGATTCGATGTCCACATTTATAATGTAAACAGCCTATGTAAACTCGTCACGCTGCAATTACACCCTCTAGTGGCGCTGTAGCCCCCTCCACTGGCAGGAGTGTGTAACTGCAGTGGAATTTAAAAGGAAACCTGGCAGGCATGAGATTTTTAATATATTTAGAGTTGCAAAATTTAACACGCCTTCCTCAAGTACAAAAAAGGGATTTTTTTTTTAACTTATATTAAAATGATTTGAAGATGATTCATCAAGTTTAGATTGTAGAGATGCTTGAAGGAAAAGGGGTTGGAGGGATCTGGGAATAGAGCAGGATCGGGACTATTTGCTCAGGTGGAGGGTAAAAGCCGACATGCAGTGGTTGGGCCAAATGGCCTCTTTCCCTGTTGTAACTCTGTACACAGGGATTTGATTTATCCACAAATTAGTGAGTGAAGCCTTGCCATAAGCTAATGTCTCTCAGGTCAATTCTGTGCTTTAAGGGGTTGCTCTGTAAGGAATGGTGAATGTACTCCTGTTGCCCAAGTATTAATTTGATTGCTTTATTCTCCCTCTCCCAATTGCTCTGACCCTTTCCCAATCACTCCCTGTCTTCCAATTGCCCCATTCCTCTCCTGATTGCCCCTTCCACTGCCAGCGATGCAGTGGGCTGAGTTTGAAATGCTCTTGGCCAATGAACTGCCCGTGGAGGCCCAGCGGGAGTCTGTGGCTCACCAGCCTCGTGTCAGCGAGTGGGAGCCAGGGCAGGAATCAATTTGCACACCAAGCTCTAGATTCTTCTCAGGTATATCTTTACGCCCGTGGAATCTTACTGTGCTGGGCTGCCCCCTTTCTTACAGCACAACAAACAGTGACTGCACCTCAGAAGTAATTCATTGGAGCTTTGGGAAGCCCAAGGACATGACTTAGATCTCTATAAATGCAAATTCTTTATGCCTATATCTTGGTTTTTGACTAAAACTAGTCCAGATATGAAATATCTAAAACACAAACAAAAAATGCTGGAAATACTCAGCGGGTCTGGCAGCATCTGTGGAGAGAGAAGCAGAGTTAACGTTTCAGCTCAGTGACCCTTCTTCAGAACTGACAAATATTCGAAATGTGAAAGGTTATAATCAAGTAAAGCGGGGATGGGGCAAGAGATAACAAAAGGGAAGGTGTTGATAGGGCAAGGTCACAGAGAATAACTGACCAGAAGGTCATGGAACAAAGGCGAACGGTATGTTAATAGTGTGTTGAAAGACAAACCATTAGTACAGAGAGGGTGTTAATGGACAGAAAACTGAGCAGCCTTGCTTTCTGACTCACTTCCTCAGCTTTTTGTTTTATTCTTTCTAGATTTCTTAGCAGTGACTGAAATTCACCCTCTCCCCCATTAGCTAGAGCGTAAATTGACTTATTTATCCAAAGCTCTAAAACTTTGCAGTGTTAAAATCCAATTTGATTGTAATTGGGGAAGATTCATTGATTCTGACTAAATTATTTCTACTTCATTCCATTAAATTTACAATCTTGCTTTGATTGCATTCACTGGTATCCTGACAAACAGACCAGGTCATATAAAAATAACAGTGGTGGGGGGGATGGAAATTGGACCTTGTTGTACCTGCTCTGTGGGCTGAAAATGGATGCAAGATGCACAATTTTAGGAGACAAACACCTTGTACCCCAAGGGTGCCTGTAAACCATCTGACCCAAAATGAGCTTAAGGCCCGTTTCAGGCCCTCTCTGCTAAATTGGTCTGCTATGAGCAGCTCAGGTCAAACCAACTCAGGATTCCAGTGCCTGCACCACCAGCACACATTGGCTGCAGTGTGTACCATCTACAAGATGCACTACAGCAACTCACCACAGAGTCATAGTATCATTTACAGAACAGGAGGCCATTCAGCCCATCGAGTCCATGCCAGCTCTCCATGGAGCTGTGCTGTCAGTCCCACTCCCCGGCTCGATCCCTGTAGCCCTGCAAGTCTATTTCTCTCAGGTGACCATCCAACTTCCTCTTGAAGTCATTGATCGTCTCCGCTTCCACCACCCTTGTGGGCAGTGAGTTCCAGGTCATTACCACCCACTGTGTAAAAAAGTGCTTCCTCATATTCCCCCTGCATCTTTCACCCAAAACTTTCAATGTGTCCCCTGGTCCTTGTACCATTTGTTAATAGGAAGTTTTTCTTTGTCTTACTTATCTAAGCCTGTCATAATCTTGTACATTTCTATTAAATCTCCCCTCAATCTCTTTTGTTCTAAGCAGAACAACCCCAGCTTTTTCAACCTAACCTTGTAACTAAAATCCCCCATCCCTGGAACCATTCTGGTAAATCTCCTCTGCACTCTCTCAAGGACCCTCACATCCTTCCTGAAGTGTGGTGACCAGAACTGGACACAATAATGCAGTTGGGGCCTAAACAGAGCTTTATAGAGGTTCAGCATAACTCAATGTCTCTATTTACACAGCCCAAGATCCCATTTGCTTTACTAACCACTCTCTCAGTATGAACAACCACCTTCAAAGATGCACATGCACCCCCAGGTCCCTCTGTCCCTGCACACTCTTTGAAACTGTGTCATTAAGTCTATATTGCTTCACCCTATCCCTTCTGCCAAAATGCATCACCTCACATTTGTCAGTATTAAATTCCATCTCTCTGCCCATTCTGCTAGCCTATCTATGTCCTGTTGCAGGTGGTTCATATCATCCTCACTGCTTGCTGCACCTCCAAGTTTGGTGTCATCAGCAAATTTTGAGATTCTACTCTGTATTCCAAGATCCAAGTCATTTATATTTATCAAAAAAAGCAGTGGTCCCAAGCACTGACCTTTGGGACACACCACTGTCTACCATCCTCCAGTCTGAAAATCAACCATTTACTGTGACTCACTGTTTTCTATCCTTAGGGCAATTTTATCCAATTGGACACTGACCCTCATGAGCCTCAATTTTGTTAACCAGCCTTTTTATGTGATCCTTATCAAATGCTTTCTTAAAATCTACATAAACAACATCCACCACATTCCCTTCATCAACCTTCTCTGTTACTTCATCAAAAAATTCAATTAGATTAGTCAAGCATGATCTGTCTTTTACAAATCCATACTCGTGATCCTTGATTAACTCGATCCTCTCTAAGTGTCTGTTAATATTTTCCTGATTATTGTTTCTAAAACTTTACCCACCACTGATGTTAAACTAACCGGCCTGTAGTTGCTAGGACTGTCCTTACACCCTTTCTTGAATAAGGGTGTCACATTTACCACTCTCCAATCCTCTGGCACCTCCCCCATATCCAGGGAAGATTATAACAAGCCCTTCCGCTATCTCCATCCCCACTTCCTTTAGCAACCTGAGATGCAAACCATCGGACCAGGTGACTTATCTACCCTAAACATAGCCAGCCTTTCCAGTACCTCCGCCACCCCCTGCTCAATTTTTACCCTGTCCATTGCTTCTACTCTTTCTGCTTTACTGATATTTTGTCAGCCTTCATTTCCTTAGTGAACACTGATACAAAGTACTCATTAAGTATATTAGCCTTGCCCTGCACGTCTAAGTATATATTACTCTTTGTCCCTAATAGGGACCACTCCACTTCTTACTACCCACTTACTATTTACATACTGGTAGAAGCTCTTTGGGTTCCTTTTTATGTTGACTGTCATTCTATTTTCATCGTCTTTCTTTGCCAGTCATATTTTCCTTTTCACCTCTCAACTTATTTTCTTTTATTCTGTCATGGGATGTGGGTGTCACTGGCAGGGCCAGTATTTGTTGCCAATCTCTAATTGCCCTTGAACTGAGTGACTTGCTGGACCATTTCAGAGGGCAGTTAAGAGTCAATCACATTGCTGTGGTTGGAGTCACATGTAGACCAGACCAGGTAAGGATGGCAGATTTCCTTCCCAGATGGGTTTTTATGACAATCAATGATGGTTTCATGGCACCATTACTGAGACTAGCTTTGATTTTTATTAATTAATTGAATTTAAATCCCACTGGCTGCCATGGTGGGATTTGAACCCATATCCCCAGGACATTACCCCAGGCCTCCAGAGTAATAGTCCAGTGACATTACCACTATGCCACTGTCTCCCCATCTTGTATAAGGCCTGGTTCTCACTTGATGAATTCACCTGACATGCATCATACACCCTCTTTTTTTTGTTTCATCATCATCCCTGTCTCTCTCTCATCATCCAAGGATCTCTGTTAATAGCTCCCCTACCTTTCACCCTTGTTGGAATGTTCCTAGCCTGTACCTGAAGCATCTCTTCCTTAAAGATAATTCAAGGCTCCTTCGACAGCACCTTCCAAACCCGCGACCTCTACCACCTAGAAGGACAAAGGCAGTAGATGCATGGGAACACCACCACTGGCAAGTTCCCCTCCAAGTCACACACCATCCTGACTTGGAACTATATCGCCGTTCCTTCACTGTCACTGGGTCAAAATCCTGGAACTCCCTTCCTAACGGCACTGTGGGTGTACCTACCCCACATGGACTGCAGCGGTCCAAGAAGGCAGCTCACCACCACCTTCTCAAGGGAAATTAGGGATGGATAATAAATGCTGGCCTGGCCAGCGATACCCACATCCCGAGAAAGAATAAAAAAACTAATTGTCAGCTCCTCTCGGTGCCTCAACCCTCCTGAGGGTCGCAGCCCATCCACAATTGTACCCCCTCCCAGGACTTACTTGAGGACGTCATTGTTTAAATGAGGCTTGAAAACCGATGTCTCCCGATACTCAGGCTTCCTTCTTTGTACCCTCTGCTCACACAGCAGCAACAAGACTCTAAACCTTCGTCTCAAACTTCACTGTTTACAATATTAGTGCTGACTGCCGATGGTGAGCGATGGAAATCAGGGATGCTCAAGAGGCCAGAATTAGAGGAGCACAGAGATCTCAGAGGGTTGTGGGGCTGGAGGAGGTTACAGAGAGAGGGAAGGGCGAGGCTATGGAGGGATTTGAAAACAAGGATGAAAATTTTAAAATCAAGGTGTTGCTTGACTGGGAGCCAATGTTGGTCAGTGAGCACAGGGTGTGATAGGGGAATGAGACATGGTGCAAGATAAGACACGGGTAGCAGAGTTTTGGATGACCTCAAGTTTACAGAGAGCAGAATGTGGGAGACCAGCCAGCAGTGTGTTTGAATAGTCAAGTCCAGAGGTAACGAAGGCATGAGTGAGGGTTTCAGCAGCAGATGAGCTGAGGCAGGGGTGGAGTTGAGCAACATCATAGGTGGTCTTAGTGATAGAGTGTATATTTTCCTTTGTTTTAAATTCTAAAGGAGACTAGGCTCTTTCACCACACTTTAACCTTCTGAATTCAATTGGACTACAATCTAATGCTCGTTTCTGCCAATGTGAAAAGGTAATAAAAGTCAGACTATTGACTTTCTGGTAATTGAATGATGTGATTGATTGTTTGGTGTTTTTTTCAATCATTGACTTTAAGTGCTACAAAAAATGAATAATGCATGAACCAACCGCTTAAACTAGTTTCTTTTAGAATATTTTAGAACATTACAGCGCAGTACAGGCCCTTCGGCCCTCGATGTTGCGCCAACCTGTGAAACCATCTGACCTACACTATTCCATTTTCATCCATATGTCTATCCAATGACCACTTAAATGCCCTTAAAGTTGGCGAGTCTACTACTGTTGCAGGCAGGGCGTTCCACGCCCCTACTACTCTCTGTGTAAAGAAACTACCTCTGACATCTGTCCTATATCTATCACCCCTCAACTTAAAGCTATGTCCCCTCGTGTTTGCCATCACCATCCGAGGAAAAAGGCTCTCACTATCCACCCTGTCCAACCCTCTGATTATCTTATATGTCTCTATTAAGTCACCTCTTCTCCTCCTTCTCTCTAACGAAAACAACCTCAAGTCCCTCAGCCTTTCCTCGTTAGACCTTCCCTCCATACCAGGCAACATCTTAGTAAATCTCCTCTGCACCCTTTCCAAAGCTTCCACATCCTTCCTATAATGCGGTGACCAGAACTGCACGCAATACTCCAGGTGCGGTCTCACCAGAGATTTGTACAGCTGCAGCATGACCTCGTGGCTCCGAAACTCGATCCCCCTACTAATAAAAGCTAACACACCATATGCCTTCTTAACAGCCCTATTAACCTGGGTAGCAACCTTCAGGGATTTATGTACCTGGACACCAAGATCTCTCTGTTCATCTACACTACCAAGAATCTTCCCATTAGCCCAGTACTCTGCATTCCTGTTACTCCTTCCAAAGTGAATCACCTCACACTTTTCCGCATTAAACTCCATTTGCCATCTCTCAGCCCAGCTCTGCAGCCTACCTATGTCCCTCTGTACCCTACAACATCCTTCGGCACTATCCACAACTCCACCGACCTTAGTGTCATCCGCAAATTTACTAACCCACCCTTCTACACCCTCTTCCAGGTCATTTATAAAAATGACAAACAGCAGTGGCCCCAAAACAGATCCTTGCGGTACACCACTAGTAACTAAACTCCAGGATGAACATTTGCCATCAACCACCACCCTCTGTCTTCTTTCAGCTAGCCAATTTCTGATCCAAAGCTCGAAATCACCTTCAACCCCATACTTCCGTATTTTCTGCAATAGCCTACCGTGGGGAACCTTATCAAACGCCTTACTGAAATCCATATACACCACATCCACTGCTTTACCCTCATCCACCTGTTTGGTCACCTTCTCGAAAAACTCAATAAGGTTTGTGAGGCACGACCTACCCGTCACAAAACCGTGCTGACTATCGCTAATGAACTTATTCTTTTCAAGATGATTATAAATCCTGTCTCTGATAACCTTTTCCAACATTTTACCCACAACCGAAGTAAGGCTCACAGGTCTATAATTACCAGGGCTGTCTCTACTCCCCTTCTTGAACAAGGGGACAACATTTGCTATCCTCCAGTCTTCCGGCACTATTCCTGTCGACAATGACGACCTAAAGATCAAGGACAAAGGCTCTGCAATCTCCTCCCTAGCTTCCCAGAGAATCCTAGGATAAATCCCATCTGGCCCAGGGGACTTATCTATTTTCACACTTTCCAAAATTGATAACACCTCCTCCTTGTGAACCTCAATCCCATCTAGCCTAGTAGCCTGAATCTCAGTATTCTCCTCGACAACATTTTCTTTCTCTACTGTAAATACTGACGCAAAATATTCATTTAACGCTTCCCCTATCTCCTCTGATTCCACACACAACTTCCCACTACTATCCTTGATTGGCCCTAATCTAACTCTAGTCATTCTTTTATTCCTGATATACCTATAGAAAGCCTTAGGGTTTTCCCTGATCCTATCCGCCAATGACTTCTCGTGTCCTCTCCTTGCTCTTCTTAGCTCTCCCTTTAGATCCTTCCTGGCTAGCTTGTAACTCTCAAGCGCCCTAACTGAGCCTTCACGTCTCATCCTAACATAAGCTTTCTTCTTCCTCTTGACAAGCGCTTCAACTTCTTTAGTAAACCACGGCTCCCTCGCTCGACAACTTCCTCCCTGCCTCACAGGTACATACTTATCAAGGACACGCAGTAGCTGCTCCTTGAATAAGCTCCACATTTCGATTGTTCCCATCCCCTGCAGTTTCCTTCCCCATCCTACGCATCCTAAATCTTGCCTAATCGCATCATAATTTCCTTTCCCCCAGCTATAATTTTTGCCCTGCGGTATATACCTGTCCCTGCCCATCGCTAAGGTAAACCTAACCGAATTGTGATCACTATCACCAAAGTGCTCACCTACATCTAAATCTAACACCTGGCCGGGTTCATTACCCAGTACCAAATCCAATGTGGCATCGCCCCTGGTTGGCCTGTCTACATACTGTGTCAGAAAACCCTCCTGCACACACTGGACAAAAACTGACCCATCTAAAGTACTCGAACTATAGTATTTCCAGTCGATATTTGGAAAGTTAAAGTCCCCCATAACAACTACCCTGTTACTCTCGCCCCTGTCGAGAATCATCTTCGCTATCCTTTCCTCTACATCTCTGGAACTATTCGGAGGTCTATAGAAAACTCCCAACAGGGTGACCTCACCTCTCCTGTTTCTAACCTCGGCCCATACTACCTCAGTAGACGAGTCCTCAAACGTCCTTTCTGCCGCTGTAATACTCTCCTTGATTAACAATGCCACACCCCCCCCCCTCTTTTACCATCTTCTCTGTTCTTACTGAAACATCTAAATCCCGGAACCTGCAACATCCATTCCTGCCCCTGCTCTACCCATGTCTCCGAAATGGCCACTACATCGAGATCCCAGGTACCAAAGTCCTGCACCAATTCTGACATTCAACCCTTGACCTCAACATCTAGGACAAGATTATACTATAAGAAATATTGACTTTTCCTGGTTAAGCTAATAACTTGAATGTTTTGAATTAAGTACAGAGTTAATCAGATTATCTTTACACTTGGCCCAGACCTCAGCCCTGTAACAATTCATAAACAAGAACATGTTGGAAGCTTGCCTGAGTTCTGATGTGTGGTGAAGTCAGCTAGAGTAGAAAAGTGGATTTATCAGAAACTGGATGAATATTCTTGAGTTTTGCTCAATTATCTTCATGAATCAGGAGGTATGTATGCCGAGCTTTACCTCTGCAGATTAAATAGCTATGGTCCCTGCTCCATGACATTAGGGCTTAAAGGGTTAAATTATGAAGACCACTAGCGTAAATGTAGCTTGTATTCCCTTGAGTTTAGATTGCTGAGAGCTGATCTAATTGAGGTTTTTAAGATGAGTCCGGCAACCCATCCAAATCCGGCCTCTTTCCCATCCTGATTTTAATCGCTCCATCATTGGTGGCCGTGCCTTTCAGCTGCCTGGGGCCCTAAGCTCTGGAATTCCCTCCCTGAACCTCTCCGCCTCTCTCTCTCTCTCTCGCTCTCTCTCACTCTTAAGACACTCCTTAAAACCTAACTCTTTGACCTGCTACTGTGAAGCACCCTGGGACATTTTAACTAAATTAAAGATGCTATATAAATGCAAGCTGTTGTTGAGAAAAAAAAAATTGATTGAGCAGGTACGGAGAAGTTGTTTCCTCTAGAGGGAGAATCCACAATATAAACCCGAGGAGCCTGTCTTTCTGCTTTTACCAATGTGGCAGGAGACGAGCTTCCTGTAATTAGCACATGCCCCATCCTCCAATATTGGATGCTCAGACACCTGTTTTGCACCATCGAATTTCTAGGCCATAATGTTTTGACTTTGTTTATGTTTCCTAGGATGGTTCGATACAGAACAGAAAATCAAAGAGGTGCCTGGAGCTTCAAGGAAGTCCTAACAATGAGTTTGGGTTCCAACTTTTACTTCAGAAGTGCACTGGCCAGCGATGGACCATCTCTACTGTCTTAAAGAAGACATTTTCTCAGTGAACCTCTACCCCTCCTCGCTCTCACTGTGCTACTATGTAGCACGTTTTGCAAAGTGTCTGCTGTAATTATCTTTTGTGCCTCAGGTCTGTGTGAGCAAAGAGGAATGTTTTCTTGTAATAGAGAATGGAGTTGTAAGTGATTGACAGAGAGCTGTTTATCAGGAAGGATCAAACTGGAGTCAAAATAGTTAAATATTTTCTACTTGTAAATAGACACATGGCAATATTTATAATGGTTGCCATGTTACAATGTAATGATATAAAACATCTGCTTTGATGTGTGTGAGTGAACAGATTGGGGAACAGCCCCAGTGACACCTGGTCAATGAAACCCATACAGGTGCAAAACAAGTTTCTGACAATAAATTCTTTGCTCATCCTGTTTGAGTTAAATTGAAAACTTCTGTTGATTTCCAAAGGCCACCAAGATGGTAATGAAACACTACATTGTTTAATGAATACTGGAGTAGCAAATGTTCTGTCCAAACCTCACAACGCCTGGAAAATAGGTCATTTATTGGGCAGTCAGATCTAAAACAAGAAGCTGTTGAGAAGGGAGTGAGCTGGGGATGAGATGGTTGGATAGGCATTCCGAAAGTGCGATTTTGACACAGATACTGTGAAATCTCTGCTGGCCTTACCATGATATTCCATCCACTAAAAAGTAACAGACAAAGTTTGTGCAAAGAGTTGCCTTAAATCTACCCCAATATAGTTGAAAGTCGCTGATCCCAATCTCCCATCAGAGTCCCGCACTCAATGGAAGTGTGAAGGAAAGATAAAAGCTACATCACCTGTAGCACTTGTCATGCTAGGCCCCCACCTGCCAAGAATGAGGCACATTAATTTTGTCATGAACATTGATTTTAAACTGTTACTGGAGTGAAGAAAGGACTTGTTAAACAGATCAGCCGTGGCTGGAAAATACATTTGCATATTAACAGATGGTGATTGCAAGGTTAAAGGACCATTCTCTGACACATTCAACCCACAATGGACCTTGATCACCAGGTATTGTGTGTAAGAGGAGCATTCCAGAGACTGCTAAGGTGAAACAACCCAAGACGTGGTCAGACCAGTTGGTCACATGACTAACCTGCTTGGCAACCAGGGGTTTTCTGAATTGTACAAACAGTTTGGGCAGAGTGTCTGTTTGCTCCTGGACTGAGAAGATCTCTCTCCTGTCTACTCACATCTCTTTCTCGCAAGCCTCTGAATCCACTGAAGACACATGAACCCCAAGAGAGAAAAGTCGCTACATCAACCAAGGTTTAAGAAGAATACTGGGCCCTAACGAAAAGCAAGATCTACCTATAATCAAGGACTCGACAGTGAGAACAAAGGACCGTAACAACAACTCTTCAGATATTGCCTCAAACTTTTCCACTTTATTTTTCTTCTGCTCTTTTCGTCTCTATTTGCATGTATGCATCGTGTATGCATGCTAGTGTGGGCGCGTCGTGTATCTATAGGTGTTAACTGTATTAGAGTTTAAGTTTAATAAACTTCAACTTTTCTTCTTTAAACCTAAGAAAGCCTGTTTGTGCTGGTTTCTTTGCTTTATAATTGGAAAGCGGTGAACAAGGATTCACCAAAGGGGGAGCTAAAAACACAGTGTGTTGAAAATTAAACCCTGTTACAGTAAGACCAGGTGAAGGCTGAGAGGGAACCCTCCACACCTTTCTCACATTGTCGTAACACTTTGATGGCCCGAACTGCAATTTCCTTGAATGTGGCTGACCTCTGGGAATGTGGGATCACTGAATTTATCCAATGACTCCAATAATAATCAAGGATGAGGTTCTACACTGGCATTGAACTAAAATTACCCAAAATGTATACATCTCCCTATTAAAATCCATCCTTTTCATAATATATGTTTTTAATTCATTCTCGGGATCTGGGTATGGCTGGCTAGGTGGGCGTTTATTCCCCATCCCTCATTGCCCTGAGAAGGTGGTGGAAGCAGTTACGTTCTTCAGAATGCTACCTTAAGTTAAACTGTATGAGACAGAGACGCAGGTTCAAACCAGTGAATGGTAAATGTAGGTTCTTCTACACACCGAATGGACTTAGGGCCGAGTGTTTTATTTTATTCGTTCATGGGATGTGGGCGTCGCTGGCTAGGCCAGCATTTATTGCCCATCCCTAATTGCCCTTGAACTGAGTGTCTTGCTAGGCCATCTCAAAGGACATTTAAGAGTTAACCACATTGCTGTGGATCTGGAGTCACATGCAGGCTAGGTAAGGACGGCAGATTTCCTTCCCTAAAGAGCATGACGGTGGCGGTGAATCATTTAAGGAACAATTAGATGCATCACTAGAGAGTGTAGGGTTGTTCTGGACAGACGGCGTTTCTTTTCCACAGGTATTGTGTGATCTTGCAAAACTCCCAGAGGGCATCTGCTCATTGGCACCATCACTGATTCCTGTTCAAGGAACAAAATCTAGTCTCTCCCCATAACCGAAACCACCTTGTGAACACCAATGGCCCCAAAAAATTAAATGGGCTTCTGGGATTTGTACACTGCCATTTTGGGGATTACGGTGATTAGATCCATGCATTACCTTGAATTACATGGAATTTCCAGCTCAGAAACAGGCCATTTGGCCCATCTGCTCTGTGCTGGTGTTTATGCTCCACACGAGCCCCCTCCCACCCCTCTTCATCCCACCCTATCAGCATATCCTTCTATTCCTTTCTCCCTCATGTGTTTATCCAGCTTCCCCTTAAATGTATCGATACTATTCACCTCAACCACTCCCTGTGGTAGCGAGTCCCACATTCTCACCACTCTCTGGGTAAAGAATTTTCTCCTGAATTCCCGATTGGATCTACCCACCTTGGATCCTTATCCCTTAATACCCTCACTAAGCAAAATATGATCAATCTGAGTTTTGACATTTTCATTTGACCCCCAGTCTCGACAGCTTTCTAAGGGAGAGAGTTTCAGATTTCCACTACCCTGTGTGTGAAGACGGTCTTCAAGTTCAGCCCTCTGGTGACTGGGGCCGAACATTCACTGGTCATGATCCTGGCAGTGACACTAGGACCTCATTCACTGGCTCCCACTAGCACTGACCATCACCCCTGCCCCTCAATGAGCGTAATCGTAGAAAGTGTAACACTGAGCCACTCCAGGCGATATTCCAGCAGGTGATCAATAGCTTTCTCAGAGTATCTTAATGGAGGAAAAGGAAGTAGCTCTGGGATTCCGTCCCTAATCTTCTTCACCTCTCTCTCTCCCTCTCTCTCCACCTCTCTCTCTCCTCCTTTAAAACACTCCCTAAAACCTATTTGACAAAGTTTTTGGTCACCTGACCAAATATCCCCTTATGTCCCTAAGTGTCAAAGTTTGTTTGATAATCGTTCCTGAAGACCTTGGGACATTTTATTGCATCAAAGGCTCTATATAAATACAAGTTATGTTTTTGTTGAAAATAAATTAGAAATTAAAGGTAAATCTGAGAAGGTTTACTCACTGTAACAGGTACAGGTAGATGTGGAGCTTTTGCCAAATTTGTCTTCTTTCCTGCCAGCTCCATTATCAGTACTGAGGGAGTGCTGCACTGTCAGAGGATCAGTACCGAGGGAGTGCTGCACTGTCGGAGGGTCAGTACTGAAGGAGTGCTGCACTGTCGGAGGGTCAGTACAGAAGGAACACTGCACTGTCGGAGGGTCAGTACTGAGGGAGTGCTGCACTGTCGGAGGGTCAGTACAGAAGGAGCACTGCACTGTCGGAGGGTCAGTACTGAGGGAGTGCAGCACTGTCGGAGGGTCGATACTGAAGGAGCAGTGCACTGTTGGAGGGTCAGTACTGAGAGAGTGCTGCACTGTCGGAGGGTCAGTACAGAAGGAGCAGTGCACTGTCGGAGGGACAGTACTGAAGGAGTGCTGCACTGTCAAGAGGTGCCATCTTACAGATGATTGGGTCAATGTAAAAGATCCTGTAGCACTATTTCAAAGAACAGGCGAGTTCTCACCAGTATCCTGGCTAATATTTATCTGTCAACTAACAGCACTAAAAAATAAATTATCTGATCAATTGTCTAATTGCTGTTTGGGGATCTTGCTGTGTGCAAATCGGCTGCCACATTTCCTAAATTACAACAGTGACTACACTTCAAAAGTATTTAATTGGCTGTAAAACTGCCACATAAATGCACGTTATTTCTGAGTCAGAAGCTGAATTGATCAAACTCTACACCAGACATTTCTGTGCACGGTGATTACAACACAGTCTCCAAACACTGGGTGACATCCAGCAAGGGACTCGTGTCTGGACAGAGTGACGACTGGTTAAGGGATAATATTCAGGCCTCCTAGTTAACTACATGTTACCTTCATCTGATTGGTAACTTGAGGAGAGTGAAATCAATACATTCTTCAGGGTGATTACATTTAATACCGGTGACACTCATTGTTCAGCATGTGAGGTGTTCTGCACAGCCCTGAAACAAAACTTTCACAAGGTGGATGGAAACTACATTGATGGGCAGAGCCTTCAGGTACTGGGACTATCTTTATATTGTTCTTTTCTCTAGAAAAGAGAAGACTAAGGGGTGAGCTGACCGAGTTTATGAAGATCATGATAGGGTAGATCAGGGTTGTCCAACCTTTTCGGGCGGACGGCCACATTACGATTTTTGCTCAGCTCGGGGGCCGGTGAGTAAATTTTGAAAGATAAAGGGATTGAAAATTTATCTTACTAATAAAAACAACAGCAAATGTTCATATGTGTGAAGAAGCTTTAAATGGGAAGACTAATTTATTGACTTACTTTCTCGTCACTATATTGAACACTGAATTAATGACATACCTGGCATTGTTTTTGCTTTAATAAGTCGTCAATCTCTGCCCTCACACTTGATGTAACAATGCAGAGTATTCTGGATAGATGTCCAGCTGTCAGGAGTGGCACAGCGGCGCAGTGGTTAGCACCGCAGCCTCACAGCTCCAGCGACCCGGGTTCAGTTCTGGGTACTGCCTGTGTGGAGTTTGTAAGTTCTCCCTGTGACCTTGTGGGTTTCTGCTGGGTGCTCCGGTTTCCTCCCACAGCCAAAGACTTGCAGGTTGATAGGTAAATTGGCCATTGTAAATTGCCCCTAGTGTAGGTTGATGGTAGGAGAATGGTAGGGATGTGGTAGGGAATATGGGATTAATGTAGGATTAGTATAAATGGGTGGTTAATGATCGGTACAGACTCAGTGGGCTGAAGGGCCTGTTTCAGTGCTGTACCGCTCGATGACTATGACTCTATGAGTGATCTTAATTTCTTTCTCCCTATGTTCCTCCATCTCTGTATTGTTTCCCCCCTCTCTGTGTCATCCTCACTCTCTGTGTTCCCCCCATTTCCCCCTCCCTCTCTGTTCCCCTCTCTTTCTGCACCCCCACCTTCTATCTCTGAAAGTTGCACTGCTTACCTTCCGGGACAGGAGCAGACCTGAGGGGAAAACACCGAGCAAGAGAAAAGGATCAATACAGCCCGAGGATTGCGGCCCAGTCACTTGCCTTCCGGGACAGGAGCGGAGAGCAGTCCAGGCGCACTGAAGTTTGGAAACAAAGTGAGCAATGATGTCACAGGAAAGCTACAAGGTGACTGGTTGGTGAGTAACTGCTGTTAGGGAATAACTCTAAATAGCTGGGTAAGTAACTAAAAGTAAAGAGAAAGGTCTGCAGTTTTTTCTATAAATATAGTAGGCAGTTTTCTTTAGGGAATCAAGGTCCCTAGTGTAAATAATCTAATTTTTGGGTAATTTAACACGATAAATTAAGGGTAAGTCATGGCAGGGCAGCTCGGCAACGTGGAGTGCTCCTCCTGTGCAATGTGGGAAGTCAGGGACACTTCCAGTGTCCAGGATGAACATGTGTGCAGGAAGTATCTCCAGCTGCAGCTACTCGAAATCCGCATTTCAGATCTGGAGCGGCAGCTGGAGACACTGTGGAGCATCCGCGAGGCTGAGATCATCGTGGATAGCACGTACAGGGAGGTGGTCACACCGCAGGTAAAGACTGCTCAGACAGAAAGGGAATGGGTGACCGCCAGGCAGAGTAGAAGAACTAGGCAGGTAGTGCAGGAGTCACCTGGGACCATCTCCTGATCTAACAGATTTTCTACTTTGGATACTGTTGGGGGAGACAGCTTCTCGGGGGAATGCAGCAAGAGCCAAGTCTGTGGCACCACAGGTGGCTCAGCTGCACAGGAGGGGAGAAAAAGGAGTGGGAGAGCTTTCGTGATAGGGGATTCTTTCGTAAGGGGTACAGATAGGTGTTTCTGTGGCCGCAAACATGACTCCAGGATAGTATGTTGCCTCCCTGATGTGAGGGTCAAGGATTCACAGAGCGGCTGCAGGACATTCAGAAGGGGGAGGGTGAACAGTCAGAGATCGTGGTACACATTGGTACCAATGACATAGGTAGAAAGAGGGATGAGGTCCTGCAACAAGAATTTAGGGATCTAGGTAGCAGATTAAAAAGCAGGAACTCCAAGGTTGTAATCACAAGATTACTCCCGGTGCCACGTGCTAGTGAGTTTAGAAATAGGAGGATAGAGCAGATGAATGCATGGCTGAGGAGATGGTGCAGGAGGGAGGGCTTTAGTTTCCTGGATCACTGGGTCTGTTTCTGGCAAAGGTGGGACCTGTACAAGTTGGACAGGTTGCACCTGAACCGGAATGGGACCAACATCCTTGCTGGGAGGTTTGCTAGTGTTGTTGGGGAGGGGTTTGAACTATTTTGGCAGGGGAATGGGATACAGAGTGGAGGTACAGTAGGGGGTGATGCACAGTCAAATATAGAAGAGAAACTGAGCCAGTCTGGAAGACAGAGCAAATGTTAAGGCACAAGTGGCGCAGTGGTTAGCACCGCAGCCTCACAGCTCCAGCAACCCGGGTTCAATTCCAGGTACTGTCTGTGTGGAGTTTGCAAGTTCTCCCTGTGTCTGCGTGGGTTTTCTCCGGGTGCTCCGGTTTCCTCCCACAAGCCAAAAGACTTGCAGGTTGGTAGGTAAATTGGCCATTATAAATTGCCCCTAGTATAGGTAGGTGGTAGGGAAATATAGGGACAGGTGGGGATGTGGTAGGAATATGGGATTAGTGTAGGATTAGTATAAATGGGTGGTTGATGGTCGGCACAGACTCGGTGGGCCGAAGGGCCTATTTCAGTGCTGTATCTCTAAAAGTGAAAAATGCAAGGCTGGATTGCATCTATTTCAATGCAAGGAGTCTTATTAGAGGGCAGATGAATGGAGGGTGTTGATTAACACATGGGAATCTGATATTATTGCTGTCACAGAGACATGGTTGAGGGAGGGGCAGGACTGGCAGCTCAATATTCCAGGGTATAGAATCTTCAGGCGTGACAGGGGGTAAAAGAGGAGGTGGCATTGCACTGTTGATCAAGGAGTCAATTACTGTAGTAAGGAGGGATGATATCTTGGAAGGTTCCTCAAATGAGGCTACATGGGTAGAACCTAAAAACAAAAAGGGGGCAATCACTTGGCTGGGAGTGTACCACAGACCTCCAAACAGTCAGGGAGAGATAGAGGAGCAAATATGTAGGCAAATCTCAGAGAGGTGAAAAAATAATAGGGTAATAATAGTAGGGGATTTCAACTTCCCTAATATCAACTGGGATAGTCTTAGTGCAAAAGGCTTAAAGGGGTGGAATTCTTAAAATGCATACAGGAGAGCTTTTTGAGCCAGTACGTAGAAAGTCCTACAAGAGAAGGGGCAGTACTGGACCTAATCCGACGGAATGAAGCCGGACAAATGGTAGAAGTGTTAGTGGGGGAACATTTCAGGGATAGTGACCATAAGGCAGTTATGGAAAAGGATAAAGATGGACCAGAAATAAAGGTACTGAATTGGGGGAAGGCCGATTTCAATATGATAAAACAGGATCTTGCCAAAGTGGACTGGGAGCAGCTACTTGTAGGAAAGTCTACATCAGACCAGTGGGAGTCATTCAAAGAGGAAATATTGAGAGTTTAGGGCCAACATGTTCCCGTAAAGGTGAAAGGTAGGACCAACAAGTCCAGGGAATCCTGGATGTCAAGGGATATAGAGGATTGGATCAGGAAAGAAAAGGAGGCTTATGGCAGATTCAGAGTGCTGAAAACAGCGGAGGCACTAGAGGAGTATAGAAAGTGTATAGAAAGAGGGGGTACTTAAAAAAGTAATTAGGAGAGTGAAGAGGGGAAATGAAAAAACACTGGCAGACAAGATAAAGGAAAATCCTAAGGCGTTTTATAAGTATATTAAGGGCAAGAGGATAACCAGGGAGAGAGTGGGGCCCATTAGGGACCAAAGTGGTAATCTGTGTGTGGAGCCGGAGGACATAGGTGAGGTTTTAAATGATTACTTTTCATTGGTGTTCACTATGGAGAAGGACGATGTAGGTGTAGAGATCAGGGAGGGGGATTGTGATATACTTGAACATATTAGCATGGAAAGGGAGGAAGTATTAGCTGTTTTAGCGGGCTTAATAGTCCATAATTCCCCAGGGCCAGATGAGATGTATCCCAGGCTGTTATGTGAGGCAAGGGAGGAGATAGCAGGGGCTCTGACACAAATTTTCAAATCCTCTCTGGCCACAGGAGAGGTACCAGAGGACTGGAGGACAGCGAATGTGGTACCATTATTCAAGAAGGGTAGCAGGGATAAACCAGGTAATTACAGGCCGGTGAGTCTAACATCAGTGGTAGGGAAACTGTTGGAAAAATTCTGAGGGACAGGATTAATCTCCACTTGGAGAGGCAGGGATTAATCAAGGATAGTCAGCATGGCATTGTCAGAGGGAGATCATGTCTAACTAACTTGATTGAATTTTTCAAGGTGGTGACTAGATGTGTAGATGAGGGTAAAGCAGTTGATGTAGTCTACATAGACTTCAGTAAGGCTTTTGATAAGGTCCCGCATGGGGCATTGGTTAAGAAGGTAAGAGCCCATGGGATCATTGGCTTAGTGGCAGGAGGCAGAGGGTGATGGTCGAGGGTTGTTTTTGCGAGTGGAAGCCTGTGACCAGTGGTGTACCGCAGGGATCAGTGCTGGGACCCTTGCCGTTTGTAGTGTACATTAATGATTTAGACATGAATTTTGGAGGTATGATCAGTAAGTTCACAGATGACATGAAAATTGGTGGTGTCATAAATAGTGAGGAGGAGAGCCTTAGATTACAGGACGATATAGATGGGCTGGTAAGATGGGCGGAGCAGTGGCAAATGGAATTTAATCCTGAGAAGTGTGAGGTGATACATTTTGGGAGGACTAACAAGGCAAGGGAATACACAATGGATGGTAGGACCCTAGGAAATACAGAGGGTCAGAAGGACCTTGGTGTACTTGTCCATAGATCACTGAAGGCAGTAGCACAAGTAGTTAAGGTAGTTAGGAAGGCATATGGGATACTTGTCTTTATTAGCTGAGGCATAGAATATAAGAGCAGGGAGGTTATGATGGAGCTGTATAAAACACTAGTCAATAACCAAGGGGCATAGATTTAAGGTAAGGGGAATTAGGTTTAGAGGGAATTTGAAGAAAAAATTTTCACCCAGAGGGTGGTTGGAATCTGGAACACACTGCCTGAAGGGATGACAGAGGCATGACCCATCACAACATTTAAGAAGTATTTAGATGAGCACTTGAAGCACCATAGCATACAAGGCTACGGGCTACTTTCATAAGGGAACAAAGGTATTCTTGAATCAGCTTTCACTGCCCTTTCAGACAGTGCATTCCCGATCAATAAATCACTGTGTAAAGGTATTTTGCAGGGAGTGGGACTAAATGGGAAAAATGGGATTACAATAGTTAGGTGCTTGATGGCCAGCACAGACATGATGGGCCGAAGGGCCTGTTTCTGTGCTGTATATCTCTAGAGCTCTTCGGGAGGGTTTAAACTAGTTTGGCAGGGGGATGCGAACCGGAGCTACGGATCAGTGGATGGGGTAGCTGTTGAACAGGCAGATACCGAGTGCAGAGAGTCTGTGAGGAAGGTTCGACAGTTGACAGGGCAAAGTTGCAGCCAGTATGATGGGTTGAAGTGTGTCTATTTTAACGCAAGAAGTGTCAGAAATAAGGGTGATGAACTTAGAGCATGGATCAGTACTTGGAGCTACGATGTTGTGGCCATTACGGAGACTTGGATATCACAGGGGCAGGAATGGATGTTGGATGTTCCGGGGTTTAGATGTTTCAAAAGGAATAGGGAGGGAGGTAAAAGAGGTGGGGGAGTGGCATTGCTAATCAGGGATAGTATCACAGCTGCAGAAAGGGAGGTCGTCAAGGAGGGTTTGTCCATTGAGTCATTATGGGTGGAAATCCGAAACAGGAAAGGAGCAGTCACTTTGTTGGGAGTTTTCTATAGACCCCCCCAATAGCAACAGAGATACGGAGGAACAGATTGGGAGGCAGATTTTGGAAAGGTGCAGAAGTAACAGGGTTGTTGTCATGGGTGACTTCAACTTCCCTAATATTGATTGGAACCTCCTTAGTGCAAATAGTTTGGATGGAGCAGTTTTTGTCAGGTGTGTCCAGGAAGGTTTCCTGACTCAATATGTAGATAGGCCGACTAGAGGGGAGGCTATGTTGGATTTGGTGCTTGGCAATGCTGCAGGCCAGGTGGCAGATCTCTCGGTGGGAGAGCATTTCGGTGATAGTGATCACAACTCCCTGACCTTTACTATAGTCATGGAGAGGGACAGGAGCAGACGGGATGGGAAAATATTTAATTGGGGGAGGGGGAATTACAATGCTATTAGGCAGGAACTGGGGAGAATAAATTGGGAACAGATGTTCTCAGGGAAATGCATGACAGAAATGTGGAGGTTGTTTAGGGAGCACTTGCTGCGACCGCTGGATAGGTTTGTCCCGATGAGGCAAGGAAGGGATGGTAGGGTGAAGGAACCTTGGATGACAAGAGATGTGGAACAGCTAGTCAAGAGGAAGAAGGAAGCTTACTTAAGGTTGAGGAAGCAAGGATCAGACAGGGCCCTAGAGGATTACAAGGTAGCCAGGATGGAACTGAAGAATGGACTTAGAGCTAGACGGGGACATGAAAAAGTCTTGGCGGGTAGGATTAAGGAAAATCCCAAGGCGTTCTACACTTATGTGAGGAACAAGAGGATGGCCAGAGTGAGGGTAGGGCCGATCAGGGATAGTGGAGGGAACTTGTGCCTGGAGTCGGAGGAGGTAGGGGAGGTCCTTAATGAATACTTTGCTTCAGTATTCATTAGTGAGAGGGACCTGGTCGTTTGTGAGGACAGCGTGGAACAGGCTGATATGCTTGAACAGGTTGAGGTTAAGAGGGAGGATGTGCTGGAAATTTTGAATGCTATGAGGACAGATAAGTCCCCGGGGCCAGACGGGATATACCCAAGGATATTACGGGAAGCGAGGGAAGAGATTGCTGCGCCTTTGGCGATGATCTTTGCGTCCTCACTGTCCACTGGAGTAGTACCGGATGATTGGAGGGTGGCAAATGTTGTTTCCTTGTTCAAAAAAGGGAATAGGGATAACCCTGGGAATTCTAGACCAGTCAGTCTTACGTCGGTAGTGGGCAAATTATTGGAGAGGATTCTGAGAGACAGGATTTATGATTATTTGGAAAAGCATGGTTTGATTAGAGACAGTCAGCATGGCTTTGTGAGGGGCAGGTCATGCCTCACAAGCCTTATTGAATTCTTTGAAGATGTGACAAAACAGTGGATGTTTTAGTTATACAGCACTGAAACAGGCCCTTCGACCCACCGAGTCTGTGCCAACCATCAACCACCCATTTATACTAATCCTACACTAATCCCATATTCCTACCACATCCCCATCTCTCCCTACCACCTACCTATACTAGGGGCAATTTATAATGGCCAATTTACCTACCAACCTGCAAGTCTTTTAGCTTGTGGAAGGAAACCAGAGCACCCGGAGAAAACCCACGCAGACACAGGGAGAACTTGCAAACTCCACACAGGCAGCACCCAGAATTGAACCCGGGTCGCTGGAGCTGTGAGGCTGCGGTGCTAACCACTGCGCCACTGTGCCGCTCTATGTGGTGTATATGGATTTTAGCAAGGCATTTGATAAGGTTCCCCATGGTAGACTCATTCAGAAAGTGAAGAGGCATGGGATGCAGGGAAAGTTGGCTGTCTGGATGCAAAATTGGCTGGCCCATAGAAGACAGAGGGTGGTAGTAGATGGAAAGTATTCAGCCTGGAGCTCGGTGACCAGTGGTGTTCCACAGGGTTCTGTTCTGGGACCTCTGCTCTTTGTGATTTTTATAAATAACTTGGATGAGGAAGTGGAAGGCTGGGTTAGCAAGTTTGCCGATGACACGACGGTTGCTGGAGTTGTGGATAGTGTGGAAGGCTGTTGTAGGTTGCAACGGGACATTGACAGGATGCAGAGCTGGACTGAGAAGTGGCAGATGGAGTTCAACCTGGAAAAGTGTGAAGTGATTCATTTTGGAAGGTCGAATTTGAATGCGGAATACAGGCTTAAAGATAGGATTCTTGGTAATGTGGAGGAACAGAGGGATCTTGGGGTCCATGTCCATAGATCGCTCAAAGTTGCCACCCAAGTTGATAGGGTTGTTAAGAAGGCATATGGTGTGTTGGCTTTCATTAACAGGGGGATTGAGTTTAAGAGCCGCGAGGTTATGCTGCAGCTCTATAAAGCCCTGGTCAGACCACACTTGGAATATTGTGTTCAGTTCTGGTCGCCTCATTATAGGAAGGATGTGGAAGCTTTAGAGAGGGTGCAGAGGAGATTTACCAGGATGCTGCCTGGACTGGAGGGCATGTCTTACGAAGAAAGACTGAGGGAGCTAGGGCTTTTCCCATTGGAGCGAAGAAGGAGGAGAGGTGACTTGATAGAGGGGTACAAGATGATGAGAGGCATAGATAGAGTGGATAGCCAGAGACTTTTTCCCAGGGTGGAAAGGGCTGTCACCAGGGGGCATAATTTTAAGGTGATTGGAGGAAGGTTTCGGGGAGATGTCAGAGGTAGGTTCTTTACACAGAGAGTGGTGGGTGCGTGGAATGCGCTGCCAGCGGTGGTAGTAGAAGCAGATACATTAGGGGCATTTAAGCGACTCTTGGATAGGTACATGGATGATAGCAGAATGAAGGGTAGGTAGTTAGTTTGTTCTTAGAGTAGGTTAAAGGTTCGGCACAACATCGTGGGCCGAAGGGCCTGTACTGTGCTATACTGTTCTATGTTCTATGTTATGACTCTATGACACTGAACGGGAGAGCTGTCAGTTTCATAGCTGACAGCTGCTGACGCAGGAATGCACTTCCCAACACCAGACAGATTCAGGGTGTTCCTGCGGGCTTTTTAAAGTCAGAAAACCCCGAATCTGTCTGATGTTGGGAAGTGCGTTCCTGCGCCAGCAGCTGCCAGCTGTGAAACTGGCAGCACCATGTTTTTAAAAAGGCCAATCTGCAGGAAGACAAAGGGAAATTTCCCATCTCCACTCATGGAGCCCTGGTGAGGATGAGGAACAGCCGTGGGCCGGATGGAAACCTTTGGGGGCTGGAGCCTGGCTCCCGGGCCGTATGTTGGCCAACCCTGGGATAGATGAAGAGCAGATGTCCCCACTTGTAGGAGGACCAGAACATGGGGCAATAAATATAAGACAGTCACGAATAAATCCAATAGGGAATTCAGGAGAAACGTTCCCCAGAGAGTGGTAAGAATGTGGAACTCGCTACCACAGGGAGTGGTTGAGGTGAATAGTATCGATACATTTAAGGGGAAGCTGGATAAACACATGAGGGAGAAAGGAATAGAAGGATATGGTGATAGGGTGAGATGAAGAGGGTTGAGAGGAGGCTCATGTGGAGCATAAACACCAGCATGGAGCAGATGGGCTGAATGGCCTGTTATGCAATTGCATTTCCACAAATGTTGAGAAGGATAAGAAGAACTTTAATCGAGGTTTTTTTCAAAAAATTATTATCAAAGGCTTTGATAAGAGTGAAGAGGGAAAGATTATTTCCTGTGGTTGGGGAATCGGTGATGAGGAGGCAACAATTTAAATTGTGACTCTGACAGTGAGGAGTGAGGTTTGGAGTAATTTATTTAGACAAAGGGTTATTGAAGCAACAACAACAGTTTGCATTTATCTAGCACCTTTAACATAGTAAAATGTTCCACGGCACTGCTCAGTGTATTAAAACAATACGTGACATTGTGACACAGAAGGAGATATTAAGGGCCGCTGGCCAAACACTTGGTCAAAGAGGTCGGTTTTATGGAGTATTTTAGAAGAGGAAAGAGAGGTGGAGAGGCAGAGAGATTTAGGGAGTGAATTCCAGAACCTAGAGCCCAGGCAGCTGAAGGCATTGTTGTAGACAGGCAGTAAATGGCGTGGGTGGCTTTCACTTTTCACCGACCAACTGACCACAATCATATTTGTAAAACTGGTGCATCAGTCCTGAGTGTTTTTAGGGTCAAATAAACAGATAAATGACAGGTTTTCTCATAAGTTAAAAAAGGAAGATGACTATTTTTAAACAATTCCCAAAATGGTCACCCATACCCACACACACACACACACTCTCACACGCATGCATACACAAGAATAGATAGAGAGAAAAGGATAGGATGCAATTAAAGTCCAAGGTGATGTAAGAGTTTGTGGTTTACAGAATACTGTTGAATCTTCTTTGGAGGAAAGTATTTTTAAAGGTGCAGGCCTGGATGTTTGTAGCCTTGTATTTGCTGAGGTGTTGTAGCGTACTAGTGGTTAAAACTCAGCTCAAGGATGTTGGTGTGAATTTGGTTTGCCTTGACAGATGGAGAGTCTCAAAGTCAATTTGTGTTTTCTCTGCTGTAGTAGTTTTCCGTTCTTGTTCAGCAGGGTTCTTCTGTTTAGCTGGCTCATTCTCAGAGACTTTGGCTGAAAACTGGCTTTCTGTGGTCTTGGCTTGATCTCCCTCTCTCCAGAGGGTTGCCATTTAAGGTTAAAAAAAATCCATCACATTTGAGTTTCTGTTAGCTGACAACATGGCCCTCTCCCCTGGCATGACCACACAATGGACCAGGATATGGAAACCCTGGCTATCTATTGACTATTCTGTTATAATAGTGCTATTTCACACCTATTAATTTTGGTTTGGGCTGTGAGTCAGTCTGTCTCCAGAACCTTCAGGTAGATAGGAGTCATCAATATGCAATGGTGCTCCTTTCAATTTCAATGGGTTCTCCCCCAGAGCTATTTCAGATGAGTTTTACCTTCAACAGTCAAAGGTCTGTATTGTCAGTACAGGAGGGGTCACCTGACTGCTATTCCTTTTTGTCTGTGGTACAAGTGTCTATGTTCTTGTGGTTCAGTTTAACAGTTGACTTTTAATTTTCATAATTCCTCCAATTTATTGTTTATTTCATCACGGCTCTTCCCGAGTATGACAGCACAGCCATGATTGGTGGAGTGATAGAAATTGGGGATGTGCAAGAGGCCAGAACTGGAGGAGCTCAGAGATCTCAGAGGGTTGTGGGGCTGAAGGAGGATACAGAAATAGGGAGGGGTGAGGCCATGGAGGGATTTGAAAATGGAATGATTTGCCACAGGGCATGGTTGACCCAGACACGACTGCCTATTTAAAGGGAAAATTGAATCAGAGAAAGGTACAGAGCTATCAGGAGAGCACAGGGGCAGGGGGATTAGTTTTATGTTGCTCCAGCAGAGAGCATGATGGTTCCTTGGAGTATGCAGTCATATGTGCTTGCATAACTCCTTGAAAAATCTCACCCACGGCGTTACATTTTGAAGAGCGTATTTGAACTTATTTCACAGGTAGATGCAGCAGGAGCCTTGGGTAATGAATGTAAATGAAGGGATCAGAAAATAATGTGACTCAAGTTAAATTCAATAATTTCCCATTGACTGGAATAGCCTCTTGGACCTTGTTCAAAACACTTCATTGATTATGTGCAGGCTCTACTTCGGAATCTTTTTTTATGGAAAATGTATTTCAGCCCCTGTGACCTCAGTTAAGGATTTTTCAGCTTCAGTTACCATAGCAACATGTTTCAGAGAAGTATTCTTTTCAGGAAACATGGGTTTTAAGCCTTCAACTCGTGAAAAATACTAAATCCCAATGATATCATGACTCTGGAACAGTTCGTACAGATTGGAGGGTAGCTAATGTAACCCCACTGTTTAAAAAGGGAGGTAGAGAGAGAACAGGGAATTATAGACCAGTCAGCCTGACGTCCGTAGTGGGGAAAATTCAAGAGTCCATTATCAAAGATTTTATAGCAGAGCATTTGGAGAACAGTCATAGAATCGGGCAGAGTCAGCATGGATTTATGAAAGGGAAATCTTGCTTGACAAATTTACTAGAATTCTTCGAGGATGTAACTAGTAGAGTTGATGAGGGGGAGCCAGTGGATGTGGTTTATTTGGACTTTCAGAAGGCTTTCGACAAAGTCCCACATAAGAGATAAGCATGTAAAATTAAAGCGCATGGGATTGGGTTAGTGTATTGCGATGGATAGAAAATTGGTTGGCAGACAGAAAACAAAGAGAAGTGAAAAATGGGTCTTTTTCCGAATGGCAGGCAGTGACTAGTGGGGTACCGCAGGGATCGCTGCTAGGACCTCAGTTATTCACAATATACATTAATGATTTAGTTGAGGGAACTAAATGTAATATCTCCAAATTTGCAGATGACACAAGACTGGGTGGGAGGGTGAGTTGTGAGGAGGATGCAGAGAGGTTTCAGGGTGATTTGGACAAGTTGAGTGAGTGGGCTAATGCATGGCAGATGCAGTATAATGAGGATAAATGTGAGGTTATCCACTTTGGTAGCAAAAACAGGAAGGCAGATTGTTATCTGAACAGCTATAAACTGAGAGAGGGGAATATGCAGCAAGACCTGGGTGTTCTCATACACCAGTCGCTGAAGGTAAGCATGCAGGTGCAACAGGTGGTAAAAAAGGCAAATGATATGTTAGCCTTCATAGCGAGAGGATTTGAGTACAGAAGCAGGGATGTCTTTCTGCAATTAGACAGGGCCTTGGTGAGGCCACACCTGGAATACTGTGTGCAGTTTTGGTCTCCTTTTCTGAGGAAGGATGTTCTTGCTATAGAGGGAGTGCAGCGAAGGTTTACCAGACTGATTCCTGGGATGGTGGGACTGACGTATGAGGAGAGATTGAGTCGGTGAGGATTATATTCGCTGGAGTTAGAACATAGAACATAGAAAAATACAGCACAGAACAGGCCCTTCGGCCCACGATGTTGTGCCGATCCTTTGTCCTCTGTCAAGGACAATTTAATCTATACCCCATCATTCTCCTTTATCCATATACCTATCTAAAAGCCGTTTGAAAGTCCCTAAAGTTTCTGACTCAACAACTTCCCCAGGCAAGGCATTCCATGCCCCGACCACTCTCTGGGTAAAGAACCTTCCCCTGACATCCCCCTTATATCTCCCACCCTTCACCTTAAATTTATGACCCCTTGTAACGCTTTGCTCCACCCGGGGAAAAAGTTTCTGACTGTCTACCCTATCTATTCCCCTGATCATCTTATAAACCTCTATCATGTCACCCCTCATCCTTCTCCGTTCTAATGAGAAGAGGCCTAGAATGTTCAGCCTTTCCTCGTAAGACTTATTCTCCATTCCAGGCAACATCCTGGTAAATCTCCTCTGCACCCTCTCCAAGGCTTCCACATCCTTCCTAAAATGAGGCGACCAGAACTGCACACAGTACTCCAAATGAGGCCTTACCAAGGTCCTGTACAGCTGCATCATCACCTCACGGCTCTTAAATTCAATCCCTCTGCTAATGAACGCTAACACCCCATATGCCTTCTTCACAGCCCTATCCACTTGAGTTGCAACTTTCAACGATCTATGCACATAGACCCCAAGGTCTCTCTGCTCCTCCACATGCCCAAGAACCCTACCATTAACCCAGTATTTTGCATTCGTGTTTGTCCTTCCAAAATGGACGACCTCACACTTTTCAGGGTTAAACTCCATCTGCCACTTTTCAGCCCAGCACTGCAACCTATCCAAGTCCCTTTGCAGACGACAATAGCCCTCCTCGGTATCCACAACTCCACCAACCTTTGTATCATCTGCAAATTTACTGACCCACCCTTCGACTTCCTCATCCAAGTCGTTAATAAAAATCACAAACAGGAGAGGACCCAGAACTGATCCCTGTGGCACGCCACTGGTAACTGGGCTCCAGGCTGAGTATTTACCATCTAAGACCACTCTCTGCCTTCTATCAGTTAGCCAATTCTTAATCCAACTGGCCACATTCCCCTCTATCCCATGCCTCCTGACTTTCTCCATAAGTCTACCATGGGGGACCTTATCAAATGCCTTACTAAAATCCATGTACACCACATCCACTGGTTTACCCTCATCCACTTGCTTGGTCACCTGCTCAAAGAATTCAATCAGGCTTGTGAGGCAAGACCTACCCCTCACAAAACCGTGCTGACTGTCCCGAATCAAGCAGTGTCTTTCCAGATGCTCAGAAATCCTATCCCTCAGCACCTTTTCCATCAACTTGCCTACCACCGAAGTAAGACTAACTGGCCTGTAATTCCCAGGGTTGTTCCTATTTCCTTTCTTGAACAGGGGCACAACATTTGCCACCCTCCAATCACCTGGTACCACCCCCGTCAACAGAGAAGATGAAAAGATCATTGCCAGCGGCTCTGCAATTTCATCCCTTGCTTCCCATAACATCCTTGGATATACCCCGTCAGGCCCGGGAGACTTGTCTATCTTCAAGTTATTCAAAAACCCCAACACATCTTCCCTCCTAACGAGCACTTCCTCGAGCTTACCAGTCTGTTTCACACCGTCCTCTTCAGTAATACACCCCTTCTCATTCGTAAATACCGAAGAGAAGTACTCATTCAAAACCTCACTTATCTCTTCCGGCTCAACACACAGTCTCCCGCTATTGTCCTTGACCGGACCTACGGTCCCCCTAGTCATCCTCATATTTCTGACATACGCGTAAAAGGCCTTGGGGTTTTCTTTTATCCTACCCGCCAAGCATTTTTCATGCCCTCTCTTAGCTCTCCTAATCCCTTTCTTCAGATCCTTCCTGGCCATCTTGTATCCCTCCAGAGCTATGCCTGTGCCCTTTTTCCTCAACCTTATATACGCATCCTTCTTCTTCCTAACAAGACTCTCAACCTCTCTTGTCAACCACGGTTCCCTCACATGACCATCCCTTCCCTGTCTGACAGGGACATGCTTATCAATGGCCCCTACTATCTGCTCCTTGAAAAAGTTCCACATTTCGACCGTGCCCTTCCCTGCCAGCATATGCTCCCAACTTATGCTCCTCAGTTCCTGCCTGACAGCATCATATCTACCCTTCCCCCAATTGTAAACCTTGCCCTGTTGCACATACCTATCCCTCTCCATTACCACAGTGAATGCTACAGAATTGTGATCACTATCTCCAAAGTGCTCGCCCACCAACAGCTCTATCACTTGCCCTGGTTCATTACCTAGTACCAAATCCAATATTGCCTCCCCTCTGGTCGGGCAGTCTACATACTGAGTCAGAAAAGCTTCCTGGACATACTGCACAAACACTACCCCATCCAAACTATTCGATCTAAAGAGTTGCCAATCAATATTTGGGAAGTTGAAATCCCCCATAATTACTACCCTGTGACTTCTGCTCCTTTCCAAAATCTGTTTCCCAATCTGCTCTTCCACCTCCCTGCTGCTATTGGGGGGCCGATAGAAAACTCCCATCAAGGTGACTGCTCCTTTCCTGTTCCTGACCTCAACCCACAGTGCCTCAGTCGGCAGATCCTCCTCGAAAATTCTTTCAGCAGTTGTTACACTATTTCTAACTAACAATGCCACCCCCCCACCTCTTTTACCACCATTCCTAATCTTATGAAAACATCTATAACCAGGTACCTCCAAGAACCATTCCTCCCCCTCACCTATCCACGTTTCAGTGATGGCCACAACATCGTAGTCCCAAGTGCCCATCCACGCCTTCAATTCACTCACCTTATTCCTGATGCTTCTTGCGTTGAAGTATACGCACTTTAACCCTTCTCCGTGCCCATCTGTCCTCTGCGACAGTGCTACCTTCCCCAATACCTCACTACACTCTTTGTCTTTCTGAGTGGACCCACTGGTCCCTGGACTACAAGTCCGGTTCCCATCCCCCTCCCAAACTAGTTTAAACCCTCCCGAACAGTACTAGCAAACCTCCCTCCCAGGATATTGGTGCCCCTCTGGTTCAGATGCAGCCCGTCCTGTTTGAACAGGTCCCATCTTCCCCAGAATGCAGTCCAATTATCCAAGAACTGGAAGCCCTCCCTCCTACACCATTCCTGCAGCCACGTGTTCAGCTGTGCTCTCTCCCTATTCCTAGCCTCACTATCACGTGGCGCCGGCAACAAACCAGAGATAACAACTCTGTCCGTCCGAGCTTTCAGCTTCCAGCCTAACTCCCTAAACTCACTTCTAACATCTGTGCCACCCTTCCTTCCTACGTCGTTGGTGCCAATGTGCACCACGACCTCTGGCTGCTCCCCCTCCCCTTTAAGGATCCTGAAGACGCGATCACAAACATCACGGACCCTGGCACCAGGGAGGCAGCAAACCATCCGTGCGTCTCGCTTGCGCCCACAGAACCGCCTGTCGGTACTCCTCACCATCGAGTCCCCGATGACTAGTGCTCTCCCGTTCTCCCTCCTTCCCTTCTGAGCCACAGTGCAGGACCCCGTGCCAGAGGCCCGTTCACTGCAGCCTGCCCCCGATAGGCCGTCCCCCCCAACAGTATCTAAAACTGTATACTTGTTGCTGAGGGGAACGACCACAGGAGATCCCTGCACTGACCTCTTCCCACCTCTAACTGTTACCCAGCTGCCTTTGTTTTGTGGAGTAACGACATCCCTGTAGCTTCTATCTATCACCCCCTCAGCTTCCCGAATGATCCTCAGTTCATCCAGCTCCAGCTCCAGTTCCCTAACACGGTCTGATAGGAGCTGGAGACGGATGCACTTCCAGCAGGTGAAGTCGGCAGGGTCACCGGAGGTTCCCCTCACCTCGAACATACTGCAGGAGGAGCACTGCACTCCCCTGGCTGCCATTTCTTTTACTCAATTACCCCTTAATTAAGTACAAATATAGATATTAACAAAAACAGTGAAATAGCGTACCTGTTCAGTCCTTTTTGGTTAGAGGAGGAGGGTAAAAAGGGTCTTATTATTAGGTTAGAGGAGGAGGATGTGTGGGAGACACTACATGTGTAGTGTCTCGGGTTAACTCTGCTCCGCACCTTTTGCGGAGTGAGGGGGGATCGCATAGAAACCTCTAAAATTCTAACAGGACTTGACAGGGTAGATGCAGGAAGGATGTTCCCGATGGTGGAGGAGTCCAGAACCAGGGGTCATAGTCTAAGAATACGGGGTAAACCTTTCAGGACTGAGATGAGGAGAAATTTCTTCACCCAGAGAGTGGTGAGCCTGTGGAATTCGCTACCACAGAAAGCAGTTGAGGCCAAAACACTGAATGTTTTCAAGAGGGAGTTAGATATAGCTCTTGGGGCGAAAGGGATCAAAGGATATGGAGCGAAAGTGGGAACAGGTTACTGAGTTGGATGATCAGCCATGATCATAATGAATGGCGGAGCATGCTCGAAGGGCCGAATGGCCTACTCCTGCTCCTATTTTCTAAGTTTCTATGTAAAGGCAGCAAGAACCAACCAGGTAGAATTTCTTGAACATTATGTATCTTAAACCAAAGCCTCAATCTTGCCTTTCACCCCATAGAATACCAGGACTTCATCAAAGGCCTGGATTACCATCCTGATTGAATGGAAGCATTTGCGTCTAATCTGCTGCACTACAAAATGGAAGGTAACAGCTGTAGTGCAGTGGGCAGCACTCTGAGTCATCAATGTTGTGGGTTTAAGTCCCACTCCTGACACATGAGCAAGTAATCCAGGCTGAGTGCTGCACTGTCAGAGAATCAGGACTGAGGGAGAGCTGCACTGTCAGAGGGTCAGTACTGAGGGAGTGCTGCACTGTCGGAGGGTCAGTACTGAGGGAGCGCTGCACTGTCAGAGGGTCAGGACTGAGGGAGTGCTGCACTGTCAGAGGGTCAGTACTGAGGGAGTGCTGCACTGTCAGAGGGTCAGTACTGAGGGAGTGCTGCACTGTCAGATCATCACGACTGAGAGATTGCTGCACTGTCAGAGAATCAGGACTGAGGGAGCGGTGCACTGTCAGAGAATTAGGACTCAGGGAGTGCTGCATTGTCAGAGAGACTGTATTGTGACAGCGTTGCACTGTCTGAGTGTCACTACTGAGGGAGCAGTGCACTGTCGGAGGGTCATTACTCAGGGAGCGTTGCACTGTTGGAGGTGCCGGCTTATGAATGAGTTGTTAAAGGGCTTGTTTACCTTTGCAGCTTATGTCCGACACCGAGAACTCAATACTACAGAAAGCCGAGAGGAATATAGAAAGTGGAGGGTGAAATCAAAAAGGAAATTAGGAAAGCAAAGAGAAGGGATGAAAGAAAATTGGCAAGCAAAATCATGGTGAATCCAAAGATGTTTGATCAATACATTAAGAGTAAAAGGATAACTAAGGAGATAGTAGGGCCCATAAAACTCCAAAAAGGTAACCTATGTGTAGGAGCGGAAGATTTGGTACGGTTCATAATGAATACTTTGCATCTGTCTCGACAAAAGAGGGGGGAGATGCAGATATTGCAGTTAAGGAGGAAGATAGAGTGTGAAGTATTGGATGTGATCAATACAGGGAGAGAGGAAATATTAATGGAATTAGCATCCTTGAAAGTTGATAAATCACCAGGGCCAGATGAAATGTACCCCAGGCTGTTAAAAGAAGCAAGAGAGGAAATAGCGGAGGGTCTGACCATCATTTTCCAGTCCTCACTGGATACAGGTGTGGTGCCGGAGGATTGGAGAATTGCTAACATTGTACCTCCGTTTAAAAAGGGAGTGAAGGATAGACCGAATAATTACAGGCCAGTCAGTCTAACCTCAGTAGTGGGCAAATTATTGGAATCTATTCTGAGAGACAGGATAAACTGTCACTTAGAAAGGCACAGGTAATCAAGGATAGTCAGCATGGATTTGTTAAGGGAAGATCTTGTTTGACCAACTTGATAGAATTTTTTGAAGAAGTAACTAGGAAGATAGATGAGGGTAGTGCAGTTGATGTAGTTTACATGGATTTTAGCAAGGATTTTGACAAGGTCCCACATGGCAGACTGATTAAAAAAATAAAATCCCATGGGATCCAGGGAAATGAAGCAAGGTGGATACAGAATTGGCTCAGTGGCAGGAAACAAAAGGTAATTGTTGATGGGCATTTTAGTGACTGGGGCTGTTTTCAGTGGTGTTCCGCAGGGCTCAGTACTGGGTCCCCTGCTTTTTGTGGTATATATTAACGATTTGAATGTAAACATAGGGGGCATGATCAAGAAGTTTGCAGATGACACAAAGATTGGCCGTGTGGTAGATAGCGAGGAGGATAGCTGTAGGCTGCAGGAAGATATTGATGGTCTGGTCAGATGGGCAGAAAAGTGGCAAATGGAATTCAACTTGGACAAGTGATGCATTTGGGGAGGTCAAACAAGGCAAAGGAATACATGATTAATGGGAAATTACTGAGAAGTGTAGAGGAAGTGAGGGAGCTTGGAGTGAATGTCCACAGATCCCTGAAGGTAGCAGGACAGGTCGATAAGAGGTTAAGAAGGCATATGGAATCCTTTCCTTTATTAGCCGAGGTATAGAATATAAGAGCAGGGAGGTTATACTGGAACTGTATAACTCATTGGTTAGGCCACAACTTGAGTACTGTGTGCCGTTCTGGTCACCTCATTACAGAAAGGATGTAATTGCACTAGAGAGGGTACAGAGGAGATTTACGAGGATGTTGCCAGGAAAAATGCAGCTATGAGGAAAGATTGGATAGGCTGGGGTTGTTCCCGTTGGAACAGAGAAGGCTGAGGGGAGATCTAATTGAAATGTACAAAATTTTGAGGGGTCTGGATAGAGTGGAGGTGAAGAGTCTATTCACCTTAGCAGAGAGGTCAGTGACGAGGGGGCATAGATTTAAAGTGATTGGTAGAAAAATTAGAGGAGAGATGAGGAAAAACATTTTCACCCAGAAGGTGGTGATGGTCTGGAACTCACGGCCTGAAAGGGTAGTTGAGGCAGAAACCCTCAACTCATTCAAAAGGAGTTTGGATATGCACCTCAAGTGTCGTAATCTGCAGGGCTACGGACCAAATGTTGGAAGGTGGGATTAGAATAGGTGGATCGTTTTTTGGCCGACACAGACACGATGGGCCAAGTGGCCTCTTTCTGTGCCTTAAGCTTTCTATGATTCTATAAAATGTCCCATTATTTCAAATTTGTGCAGGGGGTTTCTCCCCGATTTCCTGTCCAATATTCTCCTTGTCTCCAACAAGTGTGAAGTGATGCATTTTGGGAAGCTAAACCAGGGCAGAACATATACAGTGAATGGCAGGACCTTGGGGAGTGTTGTTGAGCAGAGAGACCTTGGGGTGCAAGTACATAGTTCCCTGAAAGTGGCAACACAGGTAGACAGGGTGGTGAAGAAGGCATATGGCATGCTTGCCTTCATCGGCAGAGGCATTGAGTACAAGAGTTGGGACGTCATGTTACAGTTGTACATAACGTTGGTTAGGTCGCATTTGGAGTACTGTGTGCAGTTCTGGTTACCTCAATGCAGGAAAGATGTGATTAAGCTGGAGAGGGTGCAGAAAAGATTCACAAGGATGTTGCCTGGTTTGGAGGGCTTGAGTTATAAAGAGAGATTGGATAGGCTGGGTCTGTTTTCCCTGGAGCGAAGGAGGCTGAGAGGGGACATGATAGAGGGATATAAAATTATGAGAGGCATAGATAGGGTAGATAGCCAGAATCTGTTTCCCATGGTAGGTGACTAAAACTAGAGGGCATAGATTTAAGGTGAGAGGGAGGAGGTTTAAAGGGGATCAAAGGGGTAAATTTTTCGCACAAAGAATAGTGGGTATCTGGAATGAGCTGCCTGAGGAGGTGGTGGAGGCAGGAACAGTATCAACATTTAAGAGGCATCTGGACAGGTACTTGAATGAGCAAGGCATAGAGTGATATGGAATTAATGCAGGCAGGTGGGATTAGTATATATAGGCATTATGGTCGGCATGGACGTGGTGGGCCGAAGGGCCTGTTTCTATGCTGTACGACTCTATGACTCTATTTAGCCCCTATCTGACATGACTAAAATAAGATAATCCGATCATTCTCGCATTGCAGTTTGTGGGAGTTTTCTCTATTTAATTAGGTTTCCTACATTACCATAGTGACTACACTTTTCAAATACTTCATTGGCTGTAACCGCTTTGGAATGTCCAGAGGTTGTGAAAGGCACTATAGAAATGCAAAGTCTTTCATTATGCCTTCATTCTGAACTGGGTATGTTCAGAATTACAGCTGGAGGGAAACTTGTCTGTGTCTTACATGGAGCATGCCTTTAGCTCATTGGTAATAACCATTCCCACTGCTGAGGAAGGAGGTCTGGGGTTTGACCCCCACTCCAGACAGTCCCAGTGAGTGGAGACTAGAGCTCCAGTTTGGAGCTCATGAGCAGTGGGTGTGGTTAACCCTTTCCCCTGAGCACATAGGTTGTGGGAGCCCAGGAAATCCTCCACTCCTCCACTATAAGACTAACCCTCCTATCGACCAGTATGAAGATGGTTAGTCTTTGGAAGGAGTGTTCCCAGCAAGGCCTGTCAGACTATTAATCAGCCAGAGAAACCTTCCAGTACTCCCACCAGTCCTCCAAGGGAAGATATCAAAGATATAAAAAAACTGCCTTCCCTGAAGTTGAGGTTGAGGGATGTGACCTCATTGCTCACCACTGGGGAAAGCTCAAAGAGTGACAGAAGTGTCCTCCCAGTAGAGTATGTACCCCTCCTCTCTATGGAGGAAGTACTTATGATGCAGCAGGGTGGGGAGGGAGTAAATAAAAGAGGAAGAATATATAAACTTTGAAAAGAAATTGGGCCCCAGAGGTTTGGGGGACAGCTGATCCTGGAGCCACTCAGTTCCTCCTGGTGCTGACTACACCAAACTTCACAGGGTCAGTGGGGGGGGGGGGGGGGGGGGGAGCGGGGGCGAAACCTTTGATGAAATGCCTCTGACAGGTGTTGCTGGGCTCTTGTCATTGGCCGCAGATGGAGCTTGTCATGCCAGCGACCCTTACTGGGGAACTCCTTTACAATGGGGAGGGATGCATCTAGGTCTCGACCCCAGTCTCTGCCTCAAAGTGAATGACAATGATTGGTTTGACTATCTACCAGTTCCCTCTGATGGCCCAGGGGAGGGGCTTCTCCCAATGCAGATGGTCCCCATCGCTGACCTGCGTTCCCTCCCTTCCCCAATTTATAATGACGGGGTAGACATATTCCCCACTTCTGGTAGGTACGGGATACTTGAGGACAAAGAGAAAAATCCAACATCCCTTCAGAATCCAGAACCGGCTTGCAGCTCTCCCAGTGAACACAGCCTGAAATCAATCCATTGGGAGAGCAACGATTTGTGAAGACTCTCTGCAACCAAACCTATCAAACACCAGAAGGTTAATTTCCCCACTGAGCCTGTAGAAAGGTGCCTGTCAGGGGCAGAGCCCTCCTAAAGAAGCTCCATTTTAACACACATGCTCTGTATAGAAAGCTCCTTTAAATATTCCACATAATCTAAATGTTAATAACTAGAATAGCCTTAGCCAGATCAATACCATGCCTTGGCGATTGGAGAAAATGGGAGTGAGGTTCTTCAGTCAGGACCTTAGTTGCAATTTTAATCTATTTTACAAATATATGGTTCGAGCAATGCCAGACTGGGAAACCAAACACCTTCTGACAGGCCGAACCTGTCCTGGGCATGTTGTGAGACAACCTTAAGAGCGGACCGCCTTAAGAAGCTGTAAGTGAAGGTCACTGGAGGAAGTGATGTTGTGTCACATGTGACCAGAGACTGTGGGTGGAGTCTGACAGAGTGCGATGTGTCTAGCTGTGGCTCGCGCAGTAATTGTTTGTGTATATATATATATGCTCTAGTTAAGTTATAATAAAACCCACATTTTCTTTAGATATTACTTGTAGTCCTGTGAATCTTACAATAGTTCACATACCAAAGGGACAAGTAATATTACACAGCACTTAATAGATTCCAAGAACCACCCCCCCCCCCCCCGCCTCCCACCCCACCCCCCACTCCCCCAGACTCTGGCTTCAAAGTGGGGGAAAGTCTAAAGGTTTTCCCTGGAAATTCTGCAGGGAATTAAAGATTAATCTTGAGGAAATTGTTGCCAGCAAACCTGGAGAAAAATTATTGAGGCATTAAAAAAATGTTCTTTTTGCATTATCTTTGAACAATTTTGTTTACTTCTTATAAAACATATCAGACATGAGAAGAAGGTTGTTTAACTGACAGGCAAGAATTCAGTCAGATAAAGGAGAGTTATCTGGGTTTCCAGTGGTTGGGAGGAAGTTTGGGGGGTGAGGGGGTGGTAGGGGAACAGGGTGATGCCATGAAGATGGGAGGGTGAGGGCAGGGCAGGGCAGTTGGATGTGGGAGGGTCATGTAACAATACATCCAGGGATGCGTCCAACCATAGCTGGCAACCGTACTCCCCTGCTGGGCTACGGAGCGGGTACATGAAGATGGGATTCGGCTGTGTCCCTCTTCGTCAACTGGCACGGACACGATGGGCTGAATGGCCTCCTCCTGTGTTATAAATGTCCTATGATTCTATGATATGATTGATTAAACCTGCGCACCGAATCTCTGAGCCTCACCCAATCTCACAGCAAAGAGTTTCAAAAATAGAACGCAGATGGAAAAATACCTTGTGACTTGGAGCAGAAACGTGAATTATTAATGAGTCTGTGGCATCATAAACAGGGTGAGTGTGTGCAGTCTCCTGGCACTCAAGCATATAATCAGTTTGGAGCAGCCTGGGTACCATAGAAACCCACTCTTGCAACGTGGGCAGGTGCACTATCATCTCACAAGACAGAAATCTCATTTTATCCTTTCTATTTTCGATGTTTCAGCAGTTCTATTATTTGACCTCAGGATTGGCGGATTATGTTGGTGAACTAATACATCCCAAGAACCTAAGTTCAAATCGTACCAGGAATTTGAATTCAGTTTGGAATTCTGGAAATCAAGAAAAATTTTGAGTTTTGAGAGGCAGTTTTGAGAATTCGGTCTCGGTAAAATTGGCCGTGAAGCTGTTGGATTGTCTTAAAAACCCAACCTCGTCACTAATGTCCTTTAGGGAAGGGAATCTGCCACCCTTCATGGTCACTTTCACTAAGTTTTCAAAACTGCTGTGGCTTCTTTGGAAATTGCCTCGGAAATTGGTTCTTTTTTATCTCCATTTTAGGCCCTTGAGGGAGGGTCCAATCTCCAGGCCGCAGTATATGGGCAGAAAAGTTGGGAAAAGGACACAATTTATACATCACTGTCCTAAAATCATAAAGAACAATGGTTAATTGAGCAAAATGGGTCCCTGTTGTGAGTTGCAGGATATCGGGCGGCGCAGTGGTTAGCACCGCAGCCTCACAGCTCCAGCGACCTGGGTTCAAATCCTGGTACTGTCTGTGTGGAGTTTGCAGGTTCTCCCTGTGTCTGCGTGGGTTTCCTCCGGGTGCTCCGGTTTCCTCCCACATGCCGAAGAATTGCAGGTTGATAGGTAAATTGGCCATTATAAATTGCCCCTAGTATAGGTAGGTGGTAGGGACAGGTGGGGATGTGGTAGGAGTAGGGAATTAGTGTAGGATTAATATAAATGGGTGGTTGGTGGTCAGCACAGACTCGGTGGGCTGAAGGGCCTGTTTCGGTGCTGTATCTCTAAATAAATAAATAGCACAACATTTATAGACTGATTGAAACAAAGGGTCCGTGGCTGTGTAATTCATCCACTGTGCGCAGAATTCTTTTCACCCTCTTCAGTTCTTTCTGTGATCATCCTAAATTTATGCTGCCTCATTGGAAAGTGAAAGAGAGAGAAAAAAAAAGACTTGCATTTCTATAGCACCTTCCACGACCTCAGGACGTCCCAAAGTGTTTTACAACCAATGAAGTACTTCGAATGTATGGCTGTAAGCCTTGTTCAATCATAACCCAGGTCACTCCTTGACCTTCTCAGAGTGATGAAGGGCGGACAAAGCACTAACCCCTCAATCCCCCATTCCCAGGAACTTTCCAGTGAATACACAATGCATTTCATTTCTTTTATATCCTTCACTTAACCTGAGTCCAAACCTGTTCATAGTGTTGGGCAGCCCAACAAACAGGATGTTTAATGAATTCTGTTGCAGACAGTTCACGTTACTTTGCATTCTTTGAGTGCTTCCCGTTCCCCCGTTGCCCCTGGTTACTTCCAACTCAGTTATGACCAGTCCCACAGCAACCTCTGCAGGGAACTGTTAGAAGCACATTTATTATTCCTGTGTTCCCATCTCTGAGATGTGGAGCTCAAATCTGAATTTTAAATTTCTATTTTTGATAAAGGACTCACTTTTGTTGAACATTTTGTTTGTACATTTATTCAGGAGATTTCTGTCTCGGATTTGAGGACAATCTAATTTCCCAGTGTGTGTCTGTACTTATTTTAATCAATGATAGGCAGCAAAAGTAGATTGAGGTTCTTAAAAATGTAAGTGATTTTAAAACGACAATGGCTTCCATCAGTTTCCTATCAATCCCAGATTACATTGTAATTAGAATTCTTTGAAAAGAGAAACCAGTTTTAAACAGAAAACGAGTAACTTTAAAGTCCCAACATGAATGTCACACAGCTTTCAACACACTCGTATTCAGGCAGTAATGACACAGAATAAAAATCTGTTGGAAAACCACAGGCTGCAAGAATAAAACCAGAGCAAAATGAGCTGGTTTAAGGCAAAGAATTCCTCCGTTAACTGCTGCCTCCAGTCGCCTCCCCATGTTTGAATGGCAGAAGACACTTTGCACAGTTGAAAGATCTGGTGGTGATTGATGTCAGCAAGCTAGCCCTGTCCCTTCTGTTACCAAGTCGCTTTGAAAGGCAACATTCGACCGAAAATTCATTCCGGAATCATGAGGCCATGGGTTCAAGTCCCAGTCCGGATCCTAGGCTGACAGCAAACTGCAAAGCTGATTGAATAAGGAGCTTTCTTCATTGAACAGCGTCAGCCATGGCTCAGTGGGTAGCACACTGACCTCTGAGTCAGGAGATCATAGATTCCAGCCCCTCTTCAGAGACATGAGCACATGATCCAGGCTGACACTCCCAGTACAGTACTGAGGGAGTGCTGCACTGTCGGAGGGTCAGTACTGAGGCAGTGCTGCACTGTCAGAGGGTCAGTACTGAGGGGGTGCTGCACTGTCGGAGGGTCAGTACTGAGGCAGTGCTGCACTGTCAGAGGGTCAGTATTGAGGGAGTGCTGCACTGTTGGAGGATCAGTACTGAAGGAGTGCAGCACTGTCCGTGGGTCAGTACTGAGGGGGTGCTGCACTGTCGGGGGGGGGGGGGGCGGTACTGAGGGAGTGCTGCACGGTTGGAGGATCAGTACTGTGGCAGCGCTGCATTGTTGAAGGGGCCATACTGAGGGAGTGCTGCATTGTTAGACGTGCCATGTTATATTTCAGCGCCAAAGAGAGATGGTGATGGAGCAGTCAGACACTGCAGTTTGAAGGTGATCAGTGAGATGTCCACATTGGTGTCTGTTTAATCGATGATTGTCGAAGCAGATCTAGAGCAATGCATCTTCCACACAAACTGCAAATCCAGACAGGGAAGGAAGGAGAGTCAGTGCCTTTTATCATCATGCATGTTATTCACTTCCACTGGCATCAATTGAAATTATAGTCAGGGGGATGTGTAATGAGCAGCCAATCCAATACATTGTCCCTTTACACTCTCAGTAAATGTTAAAAGGACCCATATGCAGTCGTAAAATTATTGACCAAAGGTAAAGAGAAATTAAATCTGGGTTTCTGTCCCTCTTGTCCACTGATTCACAACAGAAGAGAGTTCTTTTGCTCTTTTTTAATCTGACGCTTGCTGCTGAGAATTCTTTGCTGTATCTTTATGATGCTATTTTGTAAGGTGCTCCTCTGAAATGTTCAACGTGCCTCCGGAATTAATTTCAGGTCGGGCACAGCTGCAATCTGACATTTTCTCAAAAGCATTTCTAATTTTATTCATTAAACAAACTCTGTAGGTTTAGATCAACACTGACTGAGAGCTGCAAGGATCGACTTTCATTTTCACTGGTGTCACTTCATCTAAAATTACTTTGCACCGTATTTTAACATAACAATTAACTCATAGAATAACAAAGCACACAGAAGAAGGCCATTTGGCCCATCGTGCCTGTGCAATCTCTTTGAAAGAGTTATCCAATTAGACCCTCTCCCCCCCCTGCTCTTTCCCCAGAGCCTTGCAAATTGTTCCTTTTCAAGAATTAATCCAATTCCCTTTTGAAAGTTACTATTGAATCTGCTTCCACTGCCCTTTCAGGCAGCGCGTTCCAGATCACAACAACTCACTGCATAAAAATATTTCTCCTCATCTCCCCCTCTGGTTCTTTTGCCAATTGCTTCAAATCTGTGTCCCTCTGGTTACCAACCTTCCTGCCACTGGAAACAGTTTCTCCTTATTTACTCTATCGAAATCCTTCATGATTTTGAACACCTCTATTAAATCTCCTCTTAACCTTCTCTCTTCTACGGAAAACCAATCCCAGCTTCTCCAGTCTCTCCAAGTAACTGAAGCCCCTACTCTTACATGATCTGTGGGATCTTTTACATCATAAGAGGAGAAATGGGGACTTAGTTTAATGTTTCATCTTGAAGACGACACCTCTGACAGTGCAGCACTCCCTCAGTACTGACCCTCCCACAGTGCAGCACACCCTCAGTACTGACCCTCCCACAGTGCAGCAATCCCTCAGTACTGACCCTCCGACAGTGCAGCACTCCCTCAGTACTGCCTCTCCAGCAATTCAGGGCTCCCTCAGTACTGTCGCTCCGAAAAATCTGCAGACAAGCTAGAAGGGAGGTAGCCTTGAAATTCTTTTTGTGTTGCATCTACTAATGATCAATAGTGAGAAATGCAGGTGAAGGAGCAAGATGACATGATCATAGGTTCATAGAAAATACAACAGGGACAGAGAGGGAGTTTATTCGGCCCATTGTTGCTGCGTGGGTGCTAGCCCTTCAACTGGAGCTGTTCGTTCTAATCTCCATTTCTCTGCCCTTTATCATAGAGTCCTACAGCATAGAAACAGGCCCTTCGGCCCACCATGTCCATGCCGACCGTAATGCCTGTCTATACTAATCCCACCTGCCTGCATTAATTCCATATCCCTCTATGCCTTGCTCATTCAAGTACCTGTCCAGATGCCTCTTAAATGTTGCTACTGTTCCTGCCTCCACCACCTCCTCTGGATCCTTGTATATTATTCCTTTACTATTCATCCAATTTTTTTTCAAGGATGTTTCAAAAGTGTCAAAAATGACAATAACTTGCATTTGTTTATCACGTTTAACAAAGGACAATGTCGCAAGGTGCTTCATAGGAATGCAATTAGACAAAACTTTGACACCAAACCACATGAGGAGATGTTATGCCAGGTGACTAAAAGTTTGGTCAAAGAGGTAGGTTTAATGGAGCATCTTAAAGGAGGAGAGAGAGGCGGAGAGGATTAGGGAGGGAATTCCAGAGCTTAGGGCTCAGGAAGCATTTTTTTTATTCATTTATGGAATGTGGGCATCGCTGACCAGGCCAGCATTTATTGCCCATCTCTAATTGCCCTTGAGAAGGTGGTGGTGAGCTGCCTTCTTGAACCGCTGCAGTCCATGTGGGGTAGGTATACCCAAAGTGCTGTTAGGAAGGGAGTTCCAGGATTTTGACACAGCAACAGTGAAGGAACGGCGATATAGTTCCAAGTCAGGATGGTGTGTGGCTTGGAGGGGAACTTGCAGGTGGTGATGTTCCCATGCATCTGCTGCCCTTGTCCTCCTAGGTGGTAGAGGTCGCGGGTTTGGAAGGTGCTGTCGAAGGAGCCTTGTGAGTTGCTGCAATACATCTTGTAGATGGTACACGCTGCTGCCAATGTGCGTCGGTGGTGGAGGGAGTGAATGTTTGTAGATGGGGTGCCAATAAAGTGGGCTGCTTTGTCCTGGATGGTGTTGAGCTTTTTGAGTGTTGTTGGAGCTGCACCCATCCAAGCAAGTGGAGAGTATTCCATCACACTCCTGACTTGTGCCTTGTAGATGGTGGATGGGCATTGGGGAGACAGGAGGTGAGTTACTCGCTGCAGAATTCCCAGCCTCTGTCCTGCTCTTGTAGCCACAGCATTTATGTGACTGGTCCAGTTCAGTTTCTGGTCAATTGTAACCGGCAGGATGTTGATAGTGGGGGATTCAGTGATGGTAATGTCATTGAGCGTCAAGTGGAGATGGTTAGATTCTATCTTGTTTGAGATGGTCATTGCCTGGCACCTGTGTGGCGTGAATGTTACTTGCCACTTATCAGCCCAAGCCGAGATATTGCTCAGGTCTTGCTGCACCTGAACATAGGCTGCTTCAGTATCTGAGGAGTCGCAAATGGTGCTGAACATTGTGCAATCATTGGCGAACATCCCCACTTCTGACCTTATGTCGGAGGGAAGGTCATTAATGAAGCAGCTGTAGATGGTTGGGCCTAGGACACTACCCTGAGGTTCTCCTGCATTGATGTCCTGGAGCTGAGATGATTGACCTCCCACAAACACAACCATCTTCCTTTGTGCTCGGTTTGACTCTAACCAGCGGAGAGTTTTCCCCCTGATTCCCATTGACTCCAGTTTTGCTCGGACTCCTTGATGCCACACTCAGTCAAATGCTGCCTTGATGTCAAGGGCAGTCACTCTCTCCTCACCTCTGGAGTTCAGCTCTTGCTGAGCAAGTGCCGCTTGATAGCATTGTCAATGACCCCTTCCATCACTTTACTGATGATTGAGAGTAGACTGATGAGGGGGGAGTGGGGGGGGATGCCGGTGGGTAATTGGCTGGGTTGGATTTGTCCTGCTTTTTGTGTACAGGACATACCTGGGCAATTTTCCACATTGCCGGGTAGTTGCCAGTGTTGTAGCTGTACAGGAACAGCTTGGCTAGGAGCGTGGCTAGTTCTGGAGTACAGGTCTTCAGTACTATTACCAGAATATTGTCAGGGCCCATAGCCTTTGCAGTATTCAGTGCCTTCAGTCATTTCTTGATGTCATGTGGAGTGAATTGAATTGACTAAAGACTGGCATCTGTAATGCTGGGGACTTCAGGAGGAAGCCAAAATGGATCATCAATTCGACACTTCTGGCTGAAGATTGTTGCAAATGCTTCAGCCTTATCTTTCGCACTGATGTGCTGGGCTCCCCCATCATTGAGGATGGGGATATTTGTGGAGCCACCTCCTCCAGTTAGTTGTTTAATTGTCCACCACCATTCATGACTGGATGTGGCAGGACTGCAGAGCTTAGATCTGATCCGTTGATTGTGGGATCACTTAGCTCTGTCTATCGCATGCTGCTTCCACTGTTCGGTACGCAGATAGTCCTGTGTTATAGCTTCACCAGGCTGACGCCTCATTTTTAGGTATGCCTGGTGCTGCTCCTGGCATTCCCTCCTGCACTCTTCATTGAACCAGAGTTGTTCCCCCGGTTTGATGGTAATCGTAGAGTCATATAGTCATACAGCACAGAAACAGGCCCTTCAGCCCATCGTGTCTGTGCCAGCCATCAAGCACCTATTTTCCAGCACTTGGCCCGTAGCCTTGTATGCTATGGCATTTCAAGTGCTCATCTAAATACTTCTTAAATGTTGTGTGGGTTCCTGCCTCTACCACCCCTTCAGGCAGTGTGTTCCAGATTCCAACCACCCTCTGGGGTGTCGAGGTTATGCTGGGCTATGAGGTTACAGAATGTGGTTGAGTACAATTCTGCTGCTGCTGATGGCCCACAGCACCTAATGGATGCCCAGTTTTGAATTGCTAAATCTGTTCGAAATCTATCCCATTTAGCACGGTAGTGTCAATGGGAAGACGGGACATAATCTCCACAAGGACTGTGCGGTGGTCACTCCTACCAATACTGTCATGGACAGATGCATCTGTGACAGATTGGTGAGGACAAGGTCAAGTAGGTTTTTCCCTCTTGTTGGTTTCCTCACCACCTGCCGCACACCCAGTCTAGCAGCTATGTCCTTTAGGACTCTGCCATTAGTGGTGCTACTCTTGGTGATGGACATTGATGGCCCCCACCCAGAGTACATTCTGTGCCCTAGCTACTGTCAATTCCTCTGCCAATTGATGCTTAACATGGAGGAGTACTGATTCATCAGCCAACGGGGGAGGGGGGGTGAGGTAAGTGGTAATCAGCAGGAGGTTTCCTTGTCCATGTTTGACCTGATGCCATGAGACTTCATGGGGTCCGGAGTCGATGTTGAGGACTCCCAGGGCAACTCCCTCCCTACTGTATACCACTCTACCACCACCTCTGGTGGGTCTGTCCTGCCGGTGGGACAGGACATACCCGGGGATGGTGATGGCAGTATCAGGGACATTGTCTGTTAGGTATGATTCCGTGAGTATGACTATGTCAGGCTGTTGCTTGACTAGTCTGTGGGACAGCTCTCTCAACTTTGGCACAAGCCCCCAAATGTTAGTAAGGAGGACTTTGCAGGGTCGACAGGGCTGGGTTTGCCGTTGTCGTTTCCGGTGCCTAGGTCAATGCCGGGTGGTCCGTCCAGTTTCATTCCTTTTCTTAGGCTTTGTAGTGTTTTAATACAACTGAGTGGCTTGCCATGCCATTTCAGAGAGTATTTAAGAGTGAACCGCATTGCTGTGGTCACATGTAGGCCAGACCAGGTAAGGACGGAAGATTTCCTTCCCTAAAGAACATTAATGAACCAGATGGGTTTTTGCAACAATCGACAATGGTTTCGTAGTTCACCATTAGGCTAGTTTTTAATTCCAAATTTATTAATTTATTTTAAATTCCACCATCTGCCGTGGTGGGATTCGAACCCATGTCCCCAGTGCATTAGCCTGGGGCTCCGGGTTACTAATCTAGTGACATTACCACAACACCACCGCCTACCCCTGAAGGCACAGCCACCAACGGTGGGGGGAAGATGGGAGCGTGGTCAGGAGAGAGTTGGAATAGCTGAGTCAAGAAGTAAAAAAGGCTTGAATGAGAGTTTCAACAGCAGATAGGCTGAGACAGTTGGAGATGTCACAGAGGTGGAAGAAGCAGAAAATGATGGTTAGTCAATGGCTTTCTTGGTTTTTTTGTTTTTGTAGGAAGCAGAGTAAAATAAGGGCCTGGGAAAGAATGAGTGAGAATAGAAGCTATTTCATTTAGTCTTGATTCCCGATTTTAACCCTCCTTACCACCAGACCCCACCCTTTCCCAGCCCGGGTGATTAAAATGGCAGTCGGGCACTTTCCACAGTGTTCCCCTTGAGATCAACACACCTGCCATTTTGACTCCACTGATTCTGGTCGCCGGCCAGGCAGAGAACTCATTAATATTTAAATATTGGGTTCCAGTGATCATTCGGACCCGAGTGAAGTTTTAACTCCCAATCACAGCTGTACTGCTTGGAGGTGGAGCAGTCAGTGATACCTGGCAGGAGGGTGAGACCTGACGAAGCCTGACTGAGTTGGATTTTTAAAACTGTTTCTTCAAGATTTCCTCGTGGCCCAAGTTTCCCCTGGCCTTGCTACCCATCCCCACCCACTCGCCCTGCAAAGATCCTAATTGGACCCTTCACCATGGGTCCTGCCTGCCCAACACCCACACACACTCTCATGTTAAAGTTGGGACTTTGATTTTTTAGTGGAGAAGTGGAACAACTGGCTGATAAACAGCTGGAACCCGCCAAAAATCAAATCAAAGAAGACATCAACCACTGAATCCCACAAATTAATGAGATATTTTCTACCAGCAGAGGAATCTACTTCGGCAATGTGGAAAATTTCCCAGGTATATTCTGTACACAAAAAGTAGGACAAATCCAATCCAGCAATTACCGGCCCAGCAGTCTACTCTCGATCATCAGTAAAGTGATGGATGGGGTCACCGACGGTGCTATCAAGCAGTACATGCTTCGCAATAACCTGCTCAGTGACGCTTAGTTTGGGTTCCGCCAGGGCCACTCAGCTCCTGACCTCATTACAGCCTTGGTTCAAACATGGACAAAAGAGCCGAACTCCGGAGGTGATTTGAGAGTGACTGCCCTTGACATCAAGGCAGCATTTGACATCAAGGAGCCCGAGCAAAATTGAAGTCAATGAGAACCAGGGCGAAACTCTCCACTGGTTGGAGTCATACCTAGTGTTGCATGTTTGGTTTCTCTGCTGCCACCTTAGTCTAGCTCAGAGAGATTACTTAGTCTTCAGTACTTTGAACATTCACACTCTTATTACATTCTAACTATATATAGCTTTACACAAGTCTGTGTGACTTCTCTGAAGCCATGTTGCATCTCCCTCCAGTCTCTCTCACATGTGACCTCTTATATCATCATGGTGGGAGGTATTCCTTACACTGTCTCAAACAATAACCTTTTCAGACTCTTATACTACACCTAGTACAAAGGAAGATGGTTGTGGTTGTTGGAGGTCAATCATCTCAGTTCCAGGACATCACTGCAGGAGTTCCTCAGGTTACTGTCCTAGGCCCAACCATCCTTAGCTACTTCATCAATGACCTTCCTTCAAATCATAAGGTCAGAAGTGGGGATGTTCGCTGATGATTGCACAATGTTCAGCACCATTCACAACTCCTCAGATACTGAAGCAGTCCGTGTCCATATGCAGCAAGACCTGGACAACATCCAGGCTTGGGCTGATAAGTGGCAAGTAAAATTCACACCACACAAGTGCCAGGCAATGACCATCTCCAACAAGATAGAATCTACCCATCTCCCCTTGGCGTTCAATGCATTATGATCACTGAATCCCCTGCTATCAACATCCTGGGGTCACCATTTACCAGTAACTCAACTGGACCAGTGATATAAATGCTGTGGCTACAAGAGCAGGTCAGAGACTGGGAATTCTGCAGCAAGTAATTCACCTCCTGACTCCCCAAAGCCTGTCCACCATCTACAAGGCACAAGTCAGGAGTGTGATGGAATACTCTCCACTTGCCTGGATGGCTGCAGCTCCAACAACACTCAAGAAGCTGGACATCCAGGACAAAGCAGCCCGCTTGATTGGCACCCCATCCACTAACATTCACTCCCTCCACCACCGATGCACAGTGGCAGCAGTGTGTACCATCTACAAGATGCACTGCAGCAACGCACCAAGGCTCCTTAGGTAGCACCTTCCAAACCCGTGACCTCTATCACCTAGAAGGACAAGGACAGCAGATGCATGGGAACACCACCACCTGTAAGATCACCTCCAAGTCTCACACCATCCTGACTTAGAACTATATCGCCATTCCTTCACTGTCACTGGGTCAAAATCCTGGAACTTCCTTCCTAACAGCACTGTGGGTATACCTACCCCACATGGACTGCAGCGGTTCAAGAAGGCAGCTCACCACCACCTTCTCAAGGGCAATTAGGGATGGGCAATAAATGCTGGCCTGGCCAGCGACGCCCACATCCCATGAATGAATTTTAAAAAATGCATGAAGTGCCAAATGGGATCCAGATACTGAAACTATCACGAGCAATGACACGCCAGATCTACTAAGAAATGATTGTTGCTTAAAGTCTTAAATGTCAGCTGTGGACAGTCATTACATCAACAACCCCAATCACATCACAGAAATGTGGAATCTTGTATGTTTATTGCACACAAGAAGTATTCGGCATCAGAATGAATGCTTCAAGGGAGAATGAGTTTAACCTTTGGGGAACTGCCGGAGACTGTTTCAATGATTTGAAGAACAGATGCACAGATTTGTTTGGAGTTGCAGTGAAGAAATGGCTGTTTTTGTCAGGAAATTACAATTAATCAGCTTAAAATAAAAAGATGTATGAGACAGACACTGAGGATATATGTGCACAGGTATGTGTAGGAGTGTATGTAAATGTATGATGCATGTGTGTCCCTCTCATTGTTCCAAGTGAGTTTGGACCATACTCCCTTTTGAAGGTTGATGTTATATACAAGATCCATTCTGAAATGGGGTAAGTTTGGAAAGTCTCACTTATAGTAGAGGCTGAACTGAAAGCCACAAGACAAACGTTCAGAGGTCTGAGAGGTAAGGGAATTCTGGAAAAACTGAAAATGAGGCAATTAAGGAGGCAAGTGAACTAGTGAACGTTATAGAAAATTTACATTCTGAGAGACACGAATAAAAACTAGCACAAGGCAAATTGAGAAGCCAAGATCAGGAAATGTTAACTCGTGGAATGGATGCCTAGGAAACTGGGAATGTAAGTACCAATCAACAACCATAGGCTGCAGCATCAAAGAGATGAGGGATTATAGTAGAAAAGTAACATTTACATTTCAATTAACTGCGGGATCTGTGAGACAGCAACACAACAGGAGTGCAGATGGCATCAAACAACAAAAGGGAGACAGGTTATTCATTATTTCACAAATTATTCACTTACTCATTTACATTTTTCACATTTGCTTTTCTAAACCAGCTTTGCTCATCTCTCAGTATCGGCCCAGAGCTCTTCATATCTGATGAATTAATTTGCACCGAGATAACTTGATAATAGTTTTGTGCACAGCAAGACCCCACAAACAGCGATGAGACAAATGACCACCTGATGTGCAATCACTAGTGTTGGTGATGAATCAACGTTTGTACCAGGTGAACTCACTCTTCGTCTTCCAGAAGAGTCCTGACATCTTTAACATCCACTCAGCTATCAGGTGATCTCCTAATTCTAATGTCAGTTGTCCATATTATGAACTCAAGTACTAGGGAATGGGTTGAGTTGAGAGTGACTGCCCTTGACATCAAGGCAGCACTTGATCGAGTATGGCATCAAGGAACCCAAGCAAAGCTGGAGTCAATGGGAATTGGGGAAATCTCTCCGCTGGTTGGAGTCATACCGAGCACAAAGAAAGATGATTGTGGTTGTTGGACGTCAATCATCTGAGCTCCAGGATATCACTGCAGGAGTTCCTCAGGGTAATGTCCTAGGCCCAGCCATCTTCAGTTGCTTCATCAATGACCTTCCTTCAATCATAAGGTCAGAAGTGGGGATGTTCGCTGATGATTGCACAATGTTCAGCACCATTCGCAACTCCTCAGATACTGAAGCAGTCTGTGTAGAAATGCAGCAAGACCTGGACAACATCCAGGCTTGGGCTAATAAGTGGCAAGTAACATTCGCAGCACACAAGTGCCAGGCAATGACCATCTCCAACAAGAGAGAATTTAACCATCTCCCCTTGATGTTCAGTGGCATTACCATTACTGAATCCCCCACTATCCTGGGAACCAGAAACTGAACTGGAGTAGCCACATAAATACTGTGACCACAAGAGAAGGTCAGAGGCTGGGATTCTGCAGCGAGTAACTCACCTCCTGACTCCCCAAAGCCTGTCCACTATCTACAAGGCTCAAGTCAGGAGTGTGATGGAATACTCTCCACTTGCCTGGATGGGTGCAGCTCCAACAACACTCAAGAAGCTCAACACCATCCAGGACGAAGCAGCCCGCTTGATTGGCACCCCATCCACCACCTTCAACATTCACTCCCTCCACCAAGACCCACAGTGGCAGCAGTGTGTACCATGTATAAGATACACTGCAACAACTCACCAAGACTCCTTCGACAGCACCTTCCAAACCCGCGACCTCTACCAACTAGAAGTACAAGGGCAGCAAATACATGGGAACACCACCACCTGCAAGTTCCCCTCCAAGTCACACACCATCCTGACTTGGAACTATATCGCCGTTCCTTCACTGTCGCTGGGTCAAAATCCTGGAACTCCCTTCCTAACAGCACTGTGGGTGTACCTACCTCACATGGACTGCAGTGGTTCAAGAAGGCAGCTCACCACCACCTTCTCGAGGACAATTAGGGATGGACATTAAATGCTGGCCTAGCCAGAAATGCCCACATCCCAAGAGCTAAGAGTTAATAAAAAGCTAAATTAGGTCATCATTGTTAGAGGATACAATTACTTGGCATGCCTGCGCAGAAACGGGCATTAGGCATCTTGAATATGCAAATCATGTTCCTAACGCAGGTGTTGGGTCCCCCAAAGCAGAATTGGTGAGCCAATGGGTAGAGATTGCTGCAGCCCAATAGTTCCAGATCTTCAGCGGCTCTTAAAGGGACCTCTAACAAAAAGGTAAGCAAACATTTTAATAGTTCCATTCCTGTCGAGCAGGAGTGTCACACCTGGCTCCGTGGAAACTGCTACGGACTGGTGTTGGCCTAGGACCCTCTCTGACCCCCAATGCTTCACCTCCCTCCTCCTCCCCCACCCCCCCACAACACCCACCAGTGGCTCAGCTCCGTGTTGGCAGGGTCTGCATGCCCACAGCTCGCCATGTTTCATTAAGTGAGACAAATTTAACAAAGGGTTTCTTGCTGGCATGCATTCGCATCCCATCAGACTGTCCCGAAGCCGATGAAGCGCAGCTGCTACAGTTATGCAAGCAGTTGCACAGCCTGTTTAGGCACAGCAAGATCCCACAAGCAGCAGCAGGGTTACCCCTCCATCCATTTACTCTCCATCCATTTACCCCTCCATCCATTTACTCTCCATCCATTGACACCTCCACCCATTTACTCTCCATCCATTGACCCTGCCATCTATTTACTCTCCATCCATTGACCCCTCCATCTATTGACCCCTCCATCCATTTACTCTCCATCCATTGACCCTTCCATCCATTCACTCTCCATCCATTGACCCCTCCATCTATTGACTCCTCCATCCATTTACTCTTCATCCATTGACCCCTCCATCCATTGACACCTCCACCCATTTACTCTCCATCCATTGACCCTGCCATCCATTTACTCTCCATCCATTGACCCTTCCATCCATTCACTCTCCATCCATTGACCCCTCCATCTATTGACTCCTCCATCCATTTACTCTCCATCCATTGACCCCTCCATCCATTGACCCCTCCACCCATTTACTCTCCATCCATTGACCCCTCCATCTATTTACTCTCCATCCATTGACCCCTCCATCTATTGACCCCTCCATCCATTTACTCTCCATCCATTGACCCCTCCATCTATTGACCCCTCCATCCATTTACTCTTCATCCATTGACCCCTCCATCCATTGACCCTCTATACATTGCACTTCCTGCAGCAAAGTCTTCCACCCACCAGAAATCCTCTGACTAAAGAAATATTTCTTCTCATTGGGGCGGCACAGTGGTACAGTGGTTAGCACCACAGCCTCACAGTTCCAGTGACCTGGGTTTGGTTCTGGATACTGCCTGTGCGGAGTTTGCAAGTTCTCCCTGTGAGTGTGTGGGTTTCTACCGGGTGGTCCAGTTTCCTCCCACAGCCAAAGAGATGCAGGTTGATAGGTAAATTGCCCCTAGTGTAGGTGGGAGGTGGGGAAGTGTTAGGGAATATGGGATTAATGTAGGATTAATATAAATGGGTGATTAATGGTCAGCACAGACTCGGTGGGCTGAAGGGCCTGTTTCAGTGCTGTATTGCTTTATGACTCTTTTGATGGCACTAAATGTGTAAATTGGGCCTGTTCGACATTCCTCTGTCTGTTATTTTAGCGGAAGCACTAAACCACTTAAAATAAAATTTGCACTAAAATTGCAGACTGACAGCTTTCAAATGAATATTTTAATCTGTCACTCACTAATACTACCCACAGTAGCTTTTCACACTTGGTTTACAAGCACAGCTATGCACTGGGAGCTACCTGCCTCTTATATTCTCAATAGGCTCCTTTTTATTTCTACATTTAGGTATTTTAAGACTGTTCCCAATTGCTTTCAATGGTAATTCTTGTGATTTATTTGTTTGTGGGGCGGGGGGATGGTTGGGAATTGGTGCTTCAGTAATAATGTGCTTGTCCCCGCACAATGAGTCTTTGAGACACCATCAGTCTTGGAAACATTTTAAAACAGAAGCAATGGAGTCATTTCAAAGCCAATTTGCAAACACACAAACACACTGCACTCAGTACATTATTATTACACATCACTTTCATGTGACATACCAATCTGTCAAAATGTGTGCGAATCGCAACATGAGAGCAACCAGAAAGGGTGGAAAAAAAGAAAGCCTTACATTTCTATTGCACCTTTCACAGCCTCGGGCCGTCCCAATGCACTTTACAGCCAATGAAATACTTTTGAAGTGTATTCACTGTTGTAGCCAATTTGTACACAGCAAGCTCCCACAAACATCAATGTGCTAACGACCAGTGAATCTATTTTTTAGTAGTGTTGCTAGAGGGATAAACATTGGCCAGAACACTGGAGAGACTCCCCCTGCTCATCTTCAAAAAGTTGGCCGTGGGATCTTTTATGTCTACTTGAGGTGACAGATGCTTCTTCCGTTTAATTTCTCATCCAAGAGACAGCAACCTCCAACAGTGCAGCACTCCCTCAGCACTGCACTGGAATGTCAGCCTGGAATTTACTGCTCAAGTCTCTGGAGTGGAACTTGAACTGACAATCTCCTAACTTAGTGACAGGAGTGCAACCCACGGTGCCATGGTTGACACTAGTGGTAATGATTGCAGCAGATTAATGGAAAAGAGATTAGATAAGGCATAGATAAACAGATACTATCGTGTCATTAATGATTAGAGGTTGAAATTCCTCTTTCTAGGTACATTTATAACATACGTTCGTTCATTGTTACAGAGGTACATAGGAGATTGCAGTACTGGAAAAGTACATTGCAGCCCAATGGCCCAGTGCTGATATCTAGGACAGAAAGACCTTGCATTTCTATAGCACCTTTCAGAACCTGAAGACATCTCAAAGTGCTTTACAGGCAATGAAATGCCAAGAGAGGGAGTTAAGCAATTAAGCAACTTCAAGCCGGAGTTGGCTTAAAACTTAGAGAAGCATTTAATAAAAGAGTCTGAGAGGTATGGTGATATTTCCTGTGTACTGAGGGAGTGCTGCACTGCTGGAGGTGCCATCCTTCCGATGAGTCATTAAACCAAGGCCCTGTCTGCCCTCTGAGGTGGGTGTAAAAGATCTCACCACACTTTTTTTGATGAACTAACAGAGAAGGTTGATGAAGGGAATGTGGTGAATGTTGTTTATGTGGATTTTAAGAAAACGTTTGATAAGGTATCACATAAGAGGTTAGTTAACAAAATTAAGCCTCATGGAAGAAGAGGATCAGTGTCAAATTGGATTTTAAAAATTGGCTAAAGGACAGAAAACAGTAAGTCGTGGTAAATGGCTGTTTTTCAGACTGGAGGATGGATGACAGTGGTGTTCCCCAAGGGTCAGTGCTGGGACCACTGCTTTTTTTGAGATATATAAATGAGTATTGCTGAAAATTGAGACATTTTGTCAAAGCTTTTCATCTTGCACTCATCAGGACAATTTGCAACAATACCAATGTAAGGGAAGCTACAAATTTATACTGTATGGGAAGAGAGTGCTGATTAGTTGGCAAGTGGATTCTGATTGGTAGAGGCATTGCCATGGAGAATGCACCAGTTTATGGTGACTGACAGTTAACTGCCAAGCTTTGTTTGAAATTTAAACCAGGCAGCTTGACTCTGATTGGTCAAGGCATTGCCCTGAGGAATGAACCAGCGAATGGAAAATAAGATAGAAGAGCTGAAAAAGAAGGGTGTAATCAAGAAAGTGACAACCACGACAGAATGGATTAGCAGCATGGTAGCAGTGAAACAACCTGGAAAGCTGAGAGTATACATCGACCCAAAGCATCTAAATAAAGTTCTGAAGAAATCTCACTACCCCATGCCAACCATCAAAGGAATTTTGCCACATCTTGCGAAGGCAAAAATCTTCACTACCCGAGATGTGAAGGATGGTTACTGGCAACTGAAGCTGGATGAAAGCAGCTGCTTTCTAACTACATTCTGGACACCGTTCGGGAAATACAGATGGTTGCGCATTCTGTTTGGCATTTCCACGGCTCCAGAGGAGTATCAACGCAGACAGCAGGAGATAGTTAATGATCTTCCCGGAGTGAAAGATCTTCCCGGAGTGGGTGATCTGCTAGTTTATGGATGCGGAGACACAATGGAAGAAGCCATTGCTGACCACGATCAAAATCTAGTGTGACTGCTGGATAGAACTCGCCAGATGAACCTGAAGCTGAACAAGAAAAGATTTCAATTAAAGATGCCCGAAGTCAAGTACGTAGGTCATGTACAGACAGCAAAAAGCCTTTGCCCAGATCCTGAAAAGATGAGAATGGTAGGAGCGATATGAAGCCCAACAGATGTAAAAGCACAGCAACGATTTGTTGGATTCGTCAACTATTTGGCAAAATCTTTGCCCAATTTGTCATCGGAGTGTGAAACATTACGCCAACTCGCTGCCAAGGACGTGCAGTGGTATTGGGGCACAGAACAAGATGCGCCGTTCATTAAAATCAAGTAACTAGTGACGGAAATTCCAGTGCTGAAACACTAGACGTAAATGATGAAGTCACCCTGCAGTGTGACGCCAGCAAGACAGGACTTGGAGCAACCCTAATGCAGCAAGAATAACTGGTTACATTTGCATCCAGGGCATTAACGCAAATGGAACAATGCTACACTCAGATCAAGAATGTGTGCCTGGCCATTGTCTTTGCTTATGCACACTTTCATCAATACCTACTTGGAAGAGACAAAGTGACAGTCAAGTCTGACCACAAGCCACTTCTTTATGTCGACAGGAGTAGTGCCGGAAGACTGGAGGATAGCAAATGTTGTCCCCTTGTTCAAGAAGGGGAGTAGAGACAGCCCTGGTAATTATAGACCTGTGAGCCTTACTTCGGTTGTAGGTAAAATGTTGGAAAAGGTTATAAGAGACAGGATTTATAATCATCTTGAAAAGAATAAGTACATTAGAGATAGTCAGCACGGTTTTGTGATGGGTAGGTCGTGCCTCACAAACCTTATTGAGTTTTTCGAGAAGGTGACCAAACAGGTGGATGAGGGTAAAGCAGTGGATGTGGTGTATATGGATTTCAGTAAGGCATTTGATAAGGTTCCCCACGGTAAGCTATTGCAGAAAATACGGAAGTATGGGGTTGAAGGTGATTTAGAGCTTTGGATCAGAAATTGGCTAGCTGAAAGGTGGTGATTGATGGCAAATGTTCATCCTGGAGTTTAGTTACTAGTGGTGTACCGCAAGGATCTGTTTTGGGGCCACTGCTGTTTGTCATTTTTATAAATGACCTGGGAGAGGGTGTAGAAGGGTGGGTTAGTAAATTTGCGGATGACACTAAGGTCGGTGGAGTTGTGGATAGTGCCGAAGGATGTTGTAGGGTACAGAGGGACATAGATAGGCTGCAGAGCTGGGCGGAGAGATGGCAAATGGAGTTTAATGCGGAAAAGTGCGAGGTGATTCACTTTGGAAGGAGTAACAGGAATGCAGAGTACTGGGCTAATGGGAAGATTCTTGGTAGTGTAGATGAACAGAGAGATCTTGGTGTCCAGGTGCATAAATCCCTGAAGGTTGCTACCCAGGTTAATAGGGCTGTTAAGAAGGCATATGGTGTGTTAGCTTTTATTAGTAGGGGGATCGAGTTTCGGAGCCACGAGGTCATGCTGCAGCTGTACAAAACTCTGGTGAGACCGCACCTGGAGTATTGCGTGCAGTTCTGGTCACCGCATTATAGGAAGGATGTGGAAGCTATGGAAAGGGTGCAGAGGAGATTTACTAGGATGTTGCCTGGTATGGAGTGAAGGTCTTACGAGGAAAGGCTGAGGGACTTGAGGTTGTTTTCGTTGGAGAGAAGGAGGAGGAGAGGTGACTTAATAGAGACATATAAGATAATCAGAGGGTTAGATAGGGTGGATAGTGAGAGTCTTTTTCCTCGGATGGTGATGGCAAACACGAGGGGACATAGCTTTAAGTTGAGGGGTGATAGATATAGGATAGATGTCAGAGGTAGTTTCTTTACTCAGAGAGTAGTGGAATGCCCTGCCTGCAACAGTAGTAGACTCGCCAACTTTAAGGGCATTTAAGTGGTCATTGGATAGACATATGGATGAAAATGGAATAGTGTAGGTCAGATGGTTTCACAGGTCGGCGCAACATAGAGGGCCGAAGGGCCTGTACTGCGCTGTAATGTTCGAATTCTAATTCTAAAAAAGCATTTTCCTCAAGCCGCTGCTATCTGCTTCAAAGCGTCTGTGAAGAATGTTACTCCAGTTACAGAGATACCATCTGGATGTGACATACAAGCAAGGGAAACAGATGTACATTGCTGACATGCTGTTGAGAGCAGCACTCCCTATGAAGAAATTAGAGGATGCTACGACAGAGTGCGAAATCTTCTAGATCCAATGTGAAGCTGCAGCTCGACATGCTCTGGAAATCATCAACCCAGCAGAGACATTGAATCTGACAGACTCGCGCCTTACTCAAATCAAACGAACTACCCAACAAGATCCAACTCTACAAGTGTTGCAAGAAGTAGTGATGAAAGGATGGCCTAACAGCATCACAGACACTCCTGTGGCCACAAGAGCATATTGGGCTTACAGAGATGAATTGACAGCCCAAGTTGGCATCATGTACAAAGAAAATAGAACCATTATCCCCAAGCAGCTGAGAGGAGAGGTGCTAAAGCACATCCATGCAAGCCACCAAGGAATTGAGTCGAGTATGAGGAAGGCAAGAGAAGTGCTCTACTGGACAAACATGAGCAATGAAATCAAGGACCACATCATTGGGGATGGTTTAAACTAGATTGGCAGGGGGATGGGAACCTGAGCATAGTTTTAGATCGGACAAATTTCAGGACACAGGACGCAGGACATTAGCAAAATTGGCGAGTGACTCTAAAGGACAGAAGAAGAAAAGGTTAAAAAGTGTGCAACACAGGAATTTGGCAGTGTTAAAGGGTATTTATTTAAATTCAAGGCATATATTAAATAAAGCCAATGAGCTGAGGGCACAGATAGATATATGGCAACATGATATCGTTGCTATAACGGAAACTTGGCTTAAGGAGGGGCAAGAATGGCAGCTCAACATTCCTGGATTTAGAATTTTCAGGCGGGATAGAGAGGGGGATAAAAAAGGAGGGGGTGTAGCATTATTAGTCAAGGCATCAATAACACCTTTGAGGAGGGATGATATGCTAAATTAATCATCAAATGAGGCCATTTGGGTGGAGCTCAGAAAAAAAGGGGGCAGCCACACTACTGGGAGTGTACTATAGATCCCCAAATAGTGAGAACAAGTAGAGGAACAAATATATAGGCAAATGTCTTAGTGCAATCACGTTACAGTCGTGATAGTTGGGGATTTCAACTACCCCAATATCAACTGGGATACAAACAGTGTGAAGGGCACAGAGGGGACAAAATTCTTGAGCTGCATTCAAGAGAACTTTTTAAGCCAGCACGTAACAAGCCCAATGAGAGGGGGCACAATTCTAGATTTAGTTTTCGGTAAGATCGTGACCATAATATAGTTAGTTCAAGGAAAAGGACAAAGATAAAACAGGAGCAAAGGTTCTAAATTGGGGGAAGGCAAATTTTACGAAACTGTGAAGTGACCTGGCGAAGGTGGACTGGATACAGCGACTTGAAGGAAAATCAGTGGCAAACCAGTGGGAGGCATTCAAAAGCAAGATTCTACAGGCACAGTGTAGGCATGTCTCCAACAAAGATAAAGGGTGGTAGGGTCAAATCTGAGCTCCCTGGTTATCTAGAAGCTTACAGGGTAAGATAAATCAAAAAAAGAAAGCATACAATGATCACAAATATCTTAATACTTTAGAAAGCCTAGAGGAGTATAGAAAGTGCAGGGCTAAAGTAAAAAAGGAAATTAGAAAAGCAAAGAGAGGACATGAAAAACTATTGGCAGGTAAAATCAAGGAAAACACAAAGATGTCTTATCAGTACATTAAGAACAAGAGGATAACTAAGGAAAAGGTAGGGCCTATCAGAGATGTACAGGAGCACTTATGAGTGGATGAAGAAGATGTGGGCAGGGTTCTTAATGAGTTTTTTGTCTCTGTCTTCACAAAGGAGAGGGTTGATGTAGACATTGTAGTTAAAGAGGAGGAGTGTGAAATATTAGATACGATAAGCATAATGAGAGAGGAAGTGCTAGAGGGTCTGACATCCCTGAAAGTGGATAAACCACCAGGGCCAGATGGATTGTATCCCAGACTGTTAAAGGAAGCCAGTGAGGAAATAGTGGATGAGCTGAGGATCAGCTTCAAATCCTCACTAGATACAGGAGAGGTACCAGAGGATTGGAAGTCTGCGAATGTTGTACCATTGTTTAAAAAAGGGTGCGAGGGATAGGCCAAATAATTATAGGCTGGTCAGTCTGACCTCGGTGGTGGGTAAATTGTTAGAATCTATTCTGAGGGACAGGATAAACTATCACTTAAAAGGCACAGATTAATCAGAAATAGTCAGCATGGATTTGTTAAGGGAAGATCATGTCTTACTAACCTGATTGAGGTTTTTGAGGAAGTAACAAGGAGGATTGATGAGGGTAGTGCAGTGGATGTGATTTACATGGATTTTAGTAAGGCATTTGACAAGGTCCCGCATGGCAGACTGGTCAGTAAAATGAAAGTCCATGGGATACAGGGGAATGTGGCAGGTTGGATCCAGAATTGGCTCAGGGACAGGAAACAAAGGGTAGTTGTTGACGGATGTTTTGTGAATGGAAAGCGGTTTCTGTGGTGTTCCACAGGGCTCAGTGTTGGGTCCCTTGTTGTTTGTGGTATATATTAATGATTTGGACTTAAATGTGGGAGGCATGATTGGGAAATTTGCTGATGACACAAAAATTGATCGTGTAGTTGATAGTGAGGGGGAGAGTCATAGACTCTAGAATGATATCAATGGTTTGGTTGAGTGGGCGGAAAAGTGGCAAATGGAATTCAATCCAGAGAAGTGAGAGGCAATGCATTTGGGGAGGGCAAATAAAGCGAGGGAATACACAATAAACAGGAGGATATTGAGAGGGGTAGAGGAAGTGAGAGACCTTGGAGTGTTTGTCCACAGCTCCCTGAAGGTGGCAGGATAGGTAGATAAAGTGGTGAAGAAGGCATATGGAATACTTTCCTTTATTGGCCGAGGTATAGAATACAAAAGCAGGGATGTGGTGCTGGAACTGTATAAAACACTGGTTCGGTCACAACTGGAGTATTGTGTACAGTTCTGGTCACCATATTACAGGAAGGACATAATTGCTCTGGAGAGAATACAGAGGAGATTTACAAGAATGTTGCCAGGGCTTGAAAATTGCAGTTATGAGTAAAGATTGGATCGGTTGGAGTTGTTTTCCCTGGAATTGAGGAGGCTGAGGGATGACTTAATTGAGGTGTACAATATTATGAGGGGCCGCGATAGAGTAGACAGGAAGGACCTGTTTCCCCTAGCAGAGAGGTCAGTTACCCGGGGCACAGAATTAATGTGATTGGTAGAAGGATTAGAGGGGACATAAGGAAAAACTTTTTCACCCAGAGGGTGGTGGGTGTCTGGAACTCACTGCCCGGAACGGTGGTGGAGGCAGAAACCCTTAGTTCTTTTAAAAGGTACCCGGACCTGCATCTAAGGTGCTGCAACCTGTGGGGCTATGGACCAGGTGCTGGAAGGTGGGATTAGGTTGGGTGGATAGCTTATACAGGTGGTGTGGACATGATGGGCTGAATGGCCTCCTTCTGTGCTGTATTTTGTTCTATGTTCTATGTTCTGTCAGAGCGTGTAACAAGTACCAAGCTAAACAAGCTAAAGAGCCACTGATGACACATGACATCCCAGACAGACCATGGATGAAGCTGGGAGTAGATGTCTTCACTCTCGCAGGAACTGATTATCTTGTCACTGTAGACTACAATTCTGACTACTGGGAGATAGACCAGCTGACCTCAACGACTACCGGTGAGATTGTAGAATGCCTGAAAGCACACTTCAGTCATTACGGCATTCCAGACATTGTGATGAGCGACAATGGCCATCAGTTCACGAGTGAAGAATTCAGCCGCTTCATTAAGGATTGGGAGATTCAACACCATACATCATCACCACACTATCCCCTGTCCAATGGAAAGGCTGAGGCAGCAGTGAAAATCGCCAAAGGAATCACAAAGAAATCGAGCAAATCCAGCACAGATGGATACAAGGCAATCCTCGTGTGGGGAGACGCACCTACTGAAGGCATTGAAAGTAGTCCGGTACAAAGACTAATGTCACACCACACTCAAACTACTCTTCCAGTAGCTAAAAAGCGACTGAAGCAGGAAATAGTAACAGGTGTGAGTGACAAAATCAAGGTGAAATGGCAGAAAGCAAATTTCATTTTGACAAAACTGCTGAACCATTGCCAGAATTGAGCATTGAAGAGTCAGTTAGGGTACAAACTTTAAATGCTCTCAACAAAAGTCAGCCCAAGTGGCAACTTGGGACCTGCGTAGAGCAGTTGTCACCTCGATCGTACGTAGTGGAAGTGAACAACCTGATATACTGTCACAATCACAGGCACATCTGCACAACTGCAGAAGCTGTTTCTTCACTGCAGGCGGCCAATCAGGAAGCTGTAAACTCACCATCTGGACAGACCACAGATCAACCATCAGTCCCAGATGTCCACAGCACCCCAATAACGAAAATGGAACAGCAACAGTTACCACGGCAGCAACAAGTGACACAGGAACGACACTCCCTGGAGAAGGAAAATTACCTAGATGAACAGTCAGCGACAATGCGAATATACACCATTAAGAGACTGGCTGATTTAAAGACTATGTGTGCAACGCATGTGCAGATACTGATGAGAATAATGAAGTGCTAATGCACGAGAGTAGTTGTGTGCATAGTGGGTAACTTGGGCAACTCACGGTGTAAATGATCACACATGCAAATTTTTTTTTTTTTTTTTGTATGAAAAGGGGGATGTTTGGGACAGAAATGCAAAACTGTACTAATGTGCCTCCTGGCTTGCCATAGTCATGTGACCTCTACCATGAGGCACTCACTGCCGGTAGCCATCACAAGGCCAGTTCAATAAAGACACAGTACCAGCAAGACTGTTGTCCCGTGAGCTCGTAACAGTATACTTAATGGCACAGTTCTGAAGAGTGTGCAGGAACAGAGAGACCTGGGGGTGCACAATCTTTGAAGGTGGCAGGGCATATTGAGAGAGTGATTAGTTAAGCATATTAGATCTCTGGATACATAAATAGAGGCATTGAGTACAAAAGCAGGGAAGTTATGCTGAACCTTTATAAAGCTCTGGTTAGGCCCCAACTGCAGTATTGTGTCCAGTTCTGGTGACCACACTTTCGGAAGGATGTGAGGGTCCTTGAGAGGGTACAGAGGAGATTTACCAGAATGATTCCAGGGATGGAGGATTTTAGTTACAAGGTTAGGTTGGAAAAGCTGGGTTTGTTCTCCTTAGAGCAAAGGAGATTGAGGGGAGATTTAATAGAAATGCACAAGATTATGACAGGCTTAGATAAGTTAGACAAGGAAAAACTGTTCTCATTATCAAATGGTACAAGGACTAGGGGACACAGATTGAAAGTTTTGGGCAAGAGATGCAGGGGGAATATGAGGAAGCACTTTTTTACACAGTGAGTGGTAATGACCTGGAACTTGCTGCCCACAAGGGTGGTGGAAGTGGAGACAATCAATGACTTCAAGAGGAAATTGGATGGCCACCTGAGAGAAATAGACTTGCAGGGCTACGGGGATCGAGCTGGGGAGTGGGACTGAATGCATAGCTCTGTGAAGAGCCGGCATGCACTCGACTGGCTGAATGGCCTCCTTCTGTGCCATAAATGGCTCTATGACAATTTTGAAGATAAACAGGGGAGTTCTCCCTGGTATGCTGGGAAATATTTATCCCTCAACCAACATCTGAAAAACATTTATCACTTTTCTCTTTGTTTTTTATTTAGATATACAGCACTGAAACAGGCCCTTTGGCCCACCGAGTCTGTGCCGACCAACAACCACCCATTTATACTAATCCTACATTAACCCCATATTCTATACCACATCCCCACCATTCTCCTACCACCTACCTACACTAGGGGCCTATCAAGCTGCAAGTCTTTGGATGTGGGAGGAAACCGGAGGCACCCGGCGGAAACCCACGCGGTCACAGGGATAACTTGCAAACTCCGCACAGGCAGCACCCAGAACCGAACCCAGGTTGCTGGTACCGTGAGGCTGCAGTGCTAACCACTGCGCCACTGTGCCGCCCATCTTACTTTGATCTTACTGTGCGCGAATCGACTTATGTTTCCGACATAACAACCATGATTGCATTTTAAAAGAAACACATGTAGCGATGTTGATTGAGAGATAAATATTGGGTGGGACACCTCCCCAGCACTCCCTTAGGACCGCACTGCCAGCTTCAGCTCAGGTGAAAGTCAAAGTTCTGGAATAGGACTTGAACATACAACCTTCTTACTCAGAGAAAAAACACAAATTGTACCTGGAAATACTTTACACCCTAACACATCAGTCAGTCAGGCTACTGGAGACCTTGGTTGCTCCTAGCAGTTACTATGAACACAATAGGACAGTGTTTCTCAAATGGGGCTCCATGGACTCCTGGATGTCTGTAGGAACTGTCAGAGGGTCCCCACAATAGTCGCTCAGTATGCTAATGGGCAGCAGCCGGAGGTGGGCTTGGTGTGAGGCAGGAGGTGGGAGCAGGGTGTACACCAGATGTGCAGTGCAGAGTGGGCTGCCTGTCACACCTCGGAGAGGAGCGTGCATGGAGGAGAGTTGAGAGTGGCACCAAAATTGCAAGGTAGGCTCCAGGACTGGTGGTGGGATCCAGGCAAGTTCAGCCTTGTTCAAGCGATGGTGGGGGGGGGATGAATTTTCATTGTTCACGGACGTGGAAGCATCTGGAAAATCACGCCACCAAATGACGTGACGGATTCCCAACACAGTTTTAGCAGAGGAGTTGGGAAGTGGTCAGCCGCCTGAAAATGGCGGGTTTATAAACGAGCTAATTACCAGCTTGTTAAAGGACAGTTTACAATTTTTGAGGGAGGTGGGCACGGCAGACCCGAAGGGTCTCAAGCCCATCCCTGAGGAGGAGGTGGTATCACAGTGAAGAGCCAATCATGGATGTGGGTGCTACTCAAAAGGCTCAGGGGTCACCTCGTGCAGTGGTACCACAGTGGCTATCGTGTGATCAGTGCTGTCTGAAAGTTTGATCAGTGAGAGCTGGAGAAGTTGGCGGGTGGGAGATGAGTGAGCCTACAGGGATCCTGGAAACCGTGATAGTCCAATTAGAGGCAAACAAGACCATTCCTAGAAATTGGAGAATTGCTACTCCGAATTGGAGATGAACAGCGATGAGAAGCAGCTTCAGGAACCGCAGAGGCAATCATTGGCCATGAGGGACACAGAGGTGAGGAACGAGGGACTAGGAGGCAATGAAGGCGATCCCCTTGCCATTGAATAAGCTTCCTCGAAATGTCAGAGCATCAGTGCTGCAGGAGGCTGTGACTATCCAGGCAACTGGTTTCTAACCCTGTGTCCCCACATTGAGGATCACTCAGGCCTTGCAGGTCTTGTGGGCAAGACCTGCCATTAGCCATTAAAGTCACAGTGTCTCTGAACTTCTTTGCATCTGGGCCATTCCAAGCATCAGCTGCTGACCTGGGTAATGTTTCTCAAGCGGCTGCCCATCATTGCATAACTCAGAGAGTGCAACACAGGTCACAGAGGGCAGTGAGATTCGCTGGATTCCCTCAGTTGCAAGGGGGCACCCATGTGGCCATCAAGGCACCAACTGAGCAGCCAGGAAGATTCCTCAGTAGGAAGGGCTTCCACCCCCTACATGTCCAACTGGTCTGCATCCACAACAAGCGTTCCATACAGGTGGGTGCACAGAATACAGGCAGCTTCCATGACTCCTTCATCCTCAGGCAATCACAGGTCCTGCAGCTCTTCATGGTACCCGAGAGACTCTGTGGATGGCTGTTAGGAGACAAGGGATAGCCCCTGTAGAGCAGGGCACTGGACTTCTGAAGATGCAGTTCCGGTGCTTTGACCAGTCGGGTGACACCCTCCAGTACCGTCCTTCGAGGGTCTCTCTCATTGTGTTGGTCTGCTTTGCTCTCCATAACATGCCCTCTGGAGAGGTGTGGACCTTGAAGAGGGAGAAGCAAACAGACAGCACATTTCCTCGGAGGAGGAGGAGGAAGAAGCAGTGGAGGACAGTGCCCATGTGTTGCAAGGGGTTCCACAAGTCCCAGTCCACAGCTAAGGCATTGATCAGGATAGCAGGGCAGCTCAAATACAGTCATGTTTCTCCTGAGGGCATCTCATCCTGGAATCCACTTGTCTCTGATACCTTCATCTGAATGAGAGAGCACAACCATCCTGCACATAACACTGAACACTTCCATTGTTACCCACACTGAATGAAGAACAAGTCTCCACTGGTCACACGTTTACCCCAATTTTGGGGTACATCACTCTTTGCTTCCTTTGCTACTTCAGCCTTCTTTTGCTTTGATGTCATCAAAAATTGGAAACACGCAAGTCTGGGTTCAAACAACAACATTTCCATTGTATTGAGTCCTTGGTACTTGACACAAACAAAGCACGTCATGCAAGTGAACCATAAAGTGAAATTACTGACACTGAGTCCTGTACTCGCAGCCGCACCTACAGGGTGCTGCCCCTGTGATGGGGGATGAGGTGGAGGCAGCCTGCTCACTGTGTCTGCATGCGGCTGAGATGTCCGTGGCGGTTGTTCTCGTTTTGGAGATGCCAGTGGGGGCACCTCGAGAGGCTGCTCCACCAGCATCAGTGCAGGGGAAGCCTCTGTCACAGGGATTTGCTGCTCACGGTTCCTCAGTCAGAGATGGTGCACCCCGATGATGATGATGACAATATCTTGTGAGGGGGTGGCCCCCTCAACATCATCTCTGACTCCCTCAGCTCTTTCAACAAGCCTTTGATCATCAGAGGGAACCAGCAGCTGGGGGACAACAGGCATCCACCCCACTATTAGCCCACCTTTGCACCATTAGCGTCCCTGACCAATCCATGATACAGAATGTGATATAGATTCCGTGCGTGTCAATGCACTGCTCCAATCAGAATGATGCCGCATATGGCTTGCCACGACGGTGGCCATTCTCTCAATGGAGGAGCTTATGCGCTCAAAAGCCTCACAGGGCACATTAGACAAGTTGGTGGAATGGGCAGACTGGTGGCAGATGAAGTTCAATGCGGAAAAATGTGAATTGATATATTTTGGTAGGAAGAACATGGAGAGACAATATAAAATAAAGGGTACAATTCTAAATAGGTGTCTATGTGCATAAATCATTGAAGATGGAGGACAGGTTGAGCGTGTAATGAGGAGCTGCCACTATATAATGAGTTCTTTTTATGTTGTCTGATGCAACATAAATGAGATGCATGGAGACCAGTTGGTTGAAGATCTCAAACAGGTTTATTACAGCTAAATATTATATACAGCACAGAGTTAACTATTTACAGAACCATCCTCAAGGTTACAGTTACAGAGTGAATCTGGCTTGTAGTCACCTGACTGCATCCTGGTCTTAGCTCATTAGTATACTAAGATGTTAAAGGGACATCACTCTTAAAAGCAATCATACAACAGAAAGAGTGGTTAGCAAAGCATACAGTATCCTGGGCTTTATTAATAGGGGCATAGAGTACAAGAGCAAGGAAGTATTGTTGAACTTGTATAAGACACTAGTTTGGCCTCAGCTGGAGTATTGCATCTAGTTCTGGGCGCCGCACTTTAGGAAAGATGTGAGGGCATTGGAGAGAGTACAGAAAAGATTCACAAGAATGATTCCAGGGATGAGGAATTTCAGTTATGAAGATAGATTGGAGAAGTTAGGACTGTTTTCCTTGGAGAAGAGAAAGCTGAGAGGTGATTGGATAGAGGTGTTCAAAATCATGAGGGGTCTGGACAGAGTAGATAGAGAGAAACTGTTCCCAGTCGTGGAAGGATCAAGAACGAGAGGGCACAGATTTAAAGTATTTGGTAAGGGAAGCAAAAGTGACATGAGGAAAAACTTTTTCTTGCAGAGAGTGGTTAAGGTCTGGAATGCGCTGCCTGAGAACGTGATGGAGGCAGGTTCAATTGAAGCATTCAAAAGGGAATTAGACAGTTATATGAAAAGGAGGAATGTGCAGGATTACGGGGAGAAGGTGGGAGAATGGAACTGAGGGAATTGCTCTTAGGGAGAACCAGTGTGGATATGATGGGCCGAATAGCCTCCTTCTGCACTGTATCAACTCTGTGAATGGACTCCTACATTCTCTCTCCATGACTTTGCATCACCTCAGGGATCTCCGTCATGTAGGCACACATCTCACATTGCTGGTCTAGGAATACCCGCCTCTGCCTCACTGACCTCCTCCTGCTCACTAATGAGGTGATGGTGAGCCAGTCTTTTTTGTTATTCCATGGGATATGAGCATCGCTGGCAAGTGACAACCAAGGAATGTGTATTTGCGCTGGTGGAGGGTGAGCTTGACTGGTGTGATGCTGTAGGTTCAATTGCTTCTTCCTCCTGGGAAGACGATGACGTCACTCTGACCTGTATTGGCTCCCCCACCACAGTGGACCCTGTGGAATACATAAGAAGGTTAAGTGTTAAGTGGCCTCTGTCAGCAGCTGCTTCTGCAGAGCTGAAGCAGGCCATTGGAGCTAATGCTCTGGCATGAAGAAAAACGAGGAGGAGGGGGTTCTATCCCCGTCGCCTGGCGATGAGCAGATCATATCACCCTGTTGAGGACAGACTCCTATCTCGCCATCGCCCACTCCCTGATACGTTGTCACCCTGGTCATGTTAAGGGCCGTCTCCTCTATGGACGTCAGAATGGCTAGAATAAGCCTATTTCTCTGGCATTGTGTGCTCTTCTGCAAGGTTAAGAGTGTGACAGTTAGGACCATAGTGACCTCCTTCACTACTTCCAGCAATATTAACCCATGTGGCATAACATTTTTTTATTCTTTCATGGGATGTGGGCGTCGTTGGCAAGGCCAGCATTTCTTGCCCATTCCTAATTGCCCTCGAAAACTGAGTGCTTGCTCGGCCATTTCAGAGGGCAGTTAAGGGTCAACCACATTGCTGTGGGTCTGGAGTCGCATGTAGGCCAGACCAGGTAAGGACAGCAGATTTCCTTCCCTCAATGACATTAGTGAACCGGATGGGTTTTTATGATAACTGATGATAGTTTCATGGCACCATTACTGAGGCTAGCTTTCAATTCCAGATTTTTATTAATTAATTGGATTTATTAATTGAATTTAAGTTCCACCAGCTGCCATAGCATCTCGTGACTGAGTGCAGCTTGAGTCAGAGTGGGAGCTCAGGAATTCAGTGAAGTGAGGGAGGAGGTTCTGTCCTGACCAATTATAAAAAAGAGCAGCCTGAGAAAGGGAGCCGGAGATCAGCAGCGATGTGTGAGCACTGAAGTCCAGAAGCACTAATTAGGTGAGCAGGCAGGTGAGTTTTAAGTTTTTGTTCTCTTTAAACTGGGTCAGTAGTTTAAACTGGTCATGGGGAGATATAATTATTGCATTAAATTTACAGCTTAAACCAATTGATATAACTACAGATAATTCAGATAATTGTTGAGTGATATTTGGGTATGAGAGAAAACTAGCAAGAAATATCAAAACAAACACTAAAAGCTTCTACAAATATATAAAGAGAAAGAGGAACTAAAGTAAGCATTGGTCCTTCATGTAAGAAATGCAACCTTTAATAAATGATGCTTTTCAATAATGTAGAATTCTTATGGAATTAATAGGCATGGTTGTCACTGCCTGGAATGAACCTGTTCTTCTCCCCCTCCGTATTAAGGAAAAAACCCTATAATCAGGCAGCCAGGACGGTGCAGGCCTGTTATCTCTGCCAAGCATATGATCCTAGCACAGGCTGTAAAACAAGGCATTCCTAAAGCTGGTAAGGTGGGATGAGTAAAGGTTAAACAGAATGTCCTAGCAAGCAATGAGCCACAAGATGACTCCATGGGCTCCGATGGAAATGGGAGAGGGATTACCTTGAATATGGTTGACGTGGCACACTCACCAGCCTCCTGAAATAAAGTATATAAACAGGTGCTCAGGAGAGAGTTAGAGGTCTTCTTTGGATGGAGAAGAGCATCTCAAGGTGGATCCGTGCTGGCTCCGGCCTAACACTTTGGTTAGCTTCAGAAGACCAAGGACCCCCAAGGACCGACGAGACCACCCACACCTCGCCTCCTTCATCCAACACCATTCTGCCCCACGAAATGATCTGGGATCAGTAATCTGTTCAATCTGTTATGGGTCGTATGTCTTTTCTGTCTATTTAGCTTATGCATCATCATATTTAAACTGCTACTTTTTAATATGAGTTATATTTAACCTGTTGCTTCTTATTAAGCTATTTTAAAATCATTATGATCTTGACCCCCTTCTTTGGGTATCTGTGGCTCACAAGAGCACAAGAAATAGGAGCAGGAGTTGACCATATGACCCATCGAGCCTGCTCCGCCATTCAAAACGATCATGGCTTATTTTAGGATTCTACTGCACTTTCGCGCCCGCCCACCATATTCCTTGATTCCCTGAGAGACCAAAAATCTATCTATCCCAGCCTTAAATATATTCAACAATGGAGCATCCACAACACTCTAGGATAGAGAATTCCAAAGATTGACAACCCTTTGAGAGAAGTAATTTCTCCTCATCTCAGTCCTGAATGGTGGGCCCCTTATCCTGAGACTGTTCCCCCGTGTTTTAGATTCTTTGACCAACGGAAACAATCTCCCAGTGTCTACCCTATCCAGCCCTTTCAGAATCTTGTATGTTTCAATGCGATTGCCTCTCATTCTCCTAAATGCCAGAGAATATGGGCCCAATTTTTTTTTTTATTCATTCATGGGATGTGGGCGTCACTGGCCAGGCCAGCATTTATTGCCCATCCCTAAGTGCCCTTGAGAAGGTGGTGGTGAGCTGCCTTCTTGAACCGCTGCAGTCCTTGTGAGGTAGGTACACCCACAGTGCTGTTAGGAAGAGAGTTCCAGGAATTTGACCCAGCGACAGTGAAGGAGCGGCGATATAATTCCAAGTCAGGATGGTGTGTGACTTGGACGGGAACTTGCAGGTGGTGATGTTCCCATGCATCTGCTGCTCTTGTCCTTCGAGATGGTAGAGGTTGTGGGTTTGGAAGGAGCCTTGGTGCGTTGCTGCAGTGCATCTTGTAGATGGTACACACTGCTGCCACTGTGCGTCGGTGGTGGAGGGAGTGAATGTTAGTGGATGGTGTGCCAATCAAGCGGGCTGCTTTGTCCTGGATGGTGTTGAGCTTCTTGAGTGTTGTTGAAGCTGCACCCATCCAGGCAAGTGGAGAGTATTCCATCACATTCCTGACTTGTGCCTTGTAGATGGTGGACAGGCTTTGGGGAGTCAGGAGGTGAGTTACTCGCTGCAGGATTCCTAGCCTCTGACCTGCTCTTGTAGCCATGGTATTTATATGGCTACTCCAGTTCAGTTTCTGGCCAATGGTAGCCCCTAGGATGTTGATAGTGGGGGATTCAGCGATGGTAATGCCATTGAATGTCAAGGGGAGATGGTTAGATTCTCTCTTGTTGGAGATTGTCATTGCCTCTCAACATAGAACAATCCTTCATCCCAGGTACCAATTTAGTGAACCTTCACTGTACTGCCTCCAATACAAGTACATCCTTTGTCATGCAGGCCCCCACTTGCTAAGAATGAGGCATATTAATTTTGTCATATGAACATTGATTTTAAACTGTTGCTGGAGTGAAGAAAGGACTTGTTAAAAAATCACCAGATACTTGGCTGGAAGGACATTTGCATACTAACAGACAGTGCTTGTGGAGACAAAGGACTATTCTCTGGTCCACTTAACCTACAATGGATTTAGATCACCAGACATTGAAGGTGTAAGGAAGAGCATTCCAGAGACTGCTAAGGTGATACAATCCACAAAAGCTAAGGTGATGTAATCCACTGGTTAAACCAGTCGGCCACATGACTAACTGGCTGGTCCAGGGTTTTTTGAATTAGCCACAGAGAGTTTGAACTCAGAAAGACAGTTTGCTCCTAGACTGATAAGACCTCTCCTGTTTGCTCCCATCTCTTTCTCAAGGAACTCCAAGCCCACTGAAGCCACGTGAACCTCAAGAGAGAAAAGTCTCCTACATCGAACAAGGTTTACGAAGAATACGGAACCCCAACGGAAAGCAAGATCTACCTACAAGCAAGGACGCTAAAGCGAGCTCTAAGAACAGTAACCAAGACCATCTTCAGATATTGCAGAAAGTTAGAATGCAGGTACAGTGAGGAATTAGGAAGGCAAATGGCATGTTTCCATTTTTTGCAAGGGGATTGGAGTACAGGAATAAAGAAGTCTTGTTACAATTGTACAGGGTTTTGGTGAGACCACATCTGGAGTACTGTGTGCAGTTTTGGTCTCCACATTAAAGAAAGGTGTTACGACCAGGTAAGAAAGGGGTCTAGGTTCCCTCTCAGCCTTTGCCTGGTCATACCGCAACAGGGTTTTACTTTAAACACACCATTTTTTTTAGCTCCCCTTTAGTGAATCCTTGTTCACTGCTTTCCAATTATAGAGCAAAGAAACCAGCCAAACAGGTTTTCTTAGGTTTAAAGAAGAAAGGTTGAACTTTATTAAATTTAAACCCTAATTCGGTTAATGCCTACGGATACACGACGCACCCACGTTAGTGGCACCTTATCGAATGCCTTTTGGAAATCCAGGTAAACTACATCTACTGGTTCCCCTTTATCTACCCTACCAGTTACATCCTCAAAAAACTTGAATAAATTTGTCAAAGAGTATTTCCCTTTATTAAAATCATATTGACTTGCTCTAATCATATTGTGCTTTTCTAAGTGTATTGTTAAAACTTCTTATATAATGATAGATTATTTCATAATAGATTGCAGCATTTTCCCAACATCTGATGTTAGGCTAACTGGCTTGTAGTTCTCTGTTTGCTCTCTCCCTCCTTTCTTGAAAAGCGGTGCAACATTTGTCTCTGTTGAGACTGTTCCCGAATCTAAGGAATTTTGGAAAATCATAGCTAGGGCATCCATTGTATATAGAATGATTTGGACTTAAATGTGGGAGGCATGATTGGGAAATTTGCTGATGACACAAAAATTGGTCGTGTAGTTGATAGTGAAGAGGATAGCTGCAGACTCCAGAATGATATCAATGGTTTGGTTCAGTGGGCGGAAAAGTGGCAAATGGAATTCAATCCCGAGAAGTGAGAGGTGATGCACTTGGGGAGGGCAAATAAAGTGAGGGAATACTCAATAAATGGGAGGATATTGAGAGGGGTAGTGGAAGTGAGAGACCTTGGAATGCATGTCCACAGGTCCCTGAATGTGACAGGACAGGTAGATAGAGTGTTGAAGAAGGCATATGGAATGCTTTCCTTTATTGGCCGAGGTGTAGAATACAAAAGCAGGGATGTAATGGTGGAACTGTATAAAACACTGGTTAGGCCAAAACTGGAGTATTGTGTACAGTTCTGGTCACCACATTACAGAAAGGACATAATTGCTCTGGAGAGAGTACAGAGGAGATTTACAAGAATGTTGCCAGGGATTGAAAGTTACAGCTATGAAGAAAGATTGGATTGGCTAGGGTTGTTTTCCTTAGGACAGAGGAGGCTGAGGGGTGACTTAATTGAGGTGTACAAAATTATGAGAGGCCTAGTTAGAGTGGACAGGAAGGACCTGTTTCCCCTAGTGGAGAGGTCAGTAACCAGGGGGCACAGATTTAAGGTGATTGATAGGAGGATTAGAGGGGACATGAGGAAAAACTTTTTCACCCAGAGTGTGGTGGGCGTCTGGAATTCAGTGCCAGGATCGGTGGTGGAGGCAGAAACCCTCAATTTTTTTAAAAGGTACCTGAAATGCTGCAACTTGTAAGGCAATGGAGCAGGTGCTGGAAGGTGGAATTAGATTGGGCGGCTAGTTTTTTTGGCCAGCATAGACACGACGGGCTGAATGGCCTCCTTCTGTGCTGTAATATTTCTATGGTTCTATGGTTCTTTCTCTGCAGCTAAATCTTTTAGAACCCTAGGTTGTAGGCCATCGGATCTTGGGGATTTGTCAGATTTAGTTTCTTAAGTTTCTCCAATATTTTTTCTCTGCTGATATGAATTTCCTTAATTTCCTCATTCTTTTTAGCCCCTAAGTTACTGTCTATTTCTGGTATGAAACTTGTGTCTTCTACTGTAAAGACAGACACAAAATATTTGTTCAATGTCTCTGTCATTTTCACATTCCCCATGATAATTTCTCCTGTCTCTGCTTCTAAGGGACCAATGTTTACTTTAGCTACTCTCTTCCTTTATATACACAATTAAAGCTCTTACAATCTGTTTTCATATTGCTGGCTAGTTCACTCTCATTCTATTTTTTTCCTTTTTTATCAGCTTTTTGGTGGCCCTCTGCTGGTTTCTAAAACACTCCAATCCTGAGACTTGCTGCTCTGTTTTGCAACATTGTAAGCCTTTTTGTTTAATCTAATACTATCCTTAACTTCCTGAGTGAGCCATGGATGTGTCTTTCTTGCTGAGTTTTTGGTTTTCAATGGAACGTATTTTTGTTGAACATTTTGAATTGTTTCTTTATATGTTTCCCACTGTTCATTTACTGCCATACCTTTTAGTCAATTTACCCAATTTAACTTAGCCAGTTCTCCGCTCATTCCTACATATTTGGCTTTGTTTAAGTTTAAGATTCTTGTTTGTGATTGGAGCATGTCACTTTCAAACTTAACATGGAATTCAAAGGTCACATACCTAAAATGTTAACTCTGTTTCTCTCTCCACAGATGCTGCCAGACCTGCTGAGTATTTCCAGCACTTTCTGTTTTTAGTTCAGATTTCCAGCATCCGCAGTATTTTGCTTTTGTAATGGAATTCAATGTATTATGATCACTATTTCCCAGTGTATCTTTTACTATGGCATTACTAATTAACCCTGCTTCATCACACAATACTAGATTTGAGATAGCTTTATCTCCCTTCGGCAGCTACAGGAGAAATGCCGTGAACAACAGATGCCCCTCTACGTTGCTTTCATTGATCTCACCAAAGCCTTTGACCTCGTCAGTAGACGTGGTCTCTTCAGACTACTAGAAAAAATCGGATGTCCACCAAAGCTACTGAGTATCATCACCTCATTCCATGACGATATAGCGGTGCCTCATCAGACCCCTTTCCTACCCTGAGTGACGTGAAACAGGGTTGTGTTCTCGCACCTACACTATTTGGGATCTTCTTCTCCCTGCTGCTGTCACATGCGTTCAAGTCTTCAGAAGAAGGAATTTTCCTCCACACAAGATCAGGGGGCAGGTTGTTCAACCTTGCCCATCTTGGAGCGAAGATCAAAGTATGGAAAGTCCTCATCAGGGAACTCCTCTTTGCTGACGATGCTGCATTAACATCCCACACAGAAGAGTGTCTGCACAGACTCATCGACAGGATTGCGGCTGCCTGCAACGAATTTGGCCTAACCATCAGCCTCAAGAAAACGAACATCATGGGACAGGACGTCAGAAATGCTCCATCAATATCGGCGACCATGCTCTGGAAGTGGTTCAAGAGTTCACCTACCTAGGCTCAACTATCACCAGTAACCTGTCTCTTGATGCAGAAATCAACAAGTGCATGGGAAAGGCGTCCGCTGCTATGTCCAGACTGGCCAAGAGAGTGTGGGAAAATGGCGCATTGACACAGAACACAAAAGTCAGTGTGTATCAAGCCTGTGTCCTCAGTACCTTGCTCTATGGCAGCGAGGCCTGGACAACGTATGTCAGCCAAGAGCGACGTCTCAATTCATTCCATCTTCGCTGCCTCCGGAGAATCCTTGGCATCAGGTGGCAGGACCGTATCTCCAACGCAGAAGTCCTCGAATCGGCCAACATCCCCAGCATAAACACCCTACTGAGCCAGCGGTACTTGAGATGGCTTGGCCATGTGAGCCGCATGGAAGATGGCAGGATCCCCAAGGACACATTGTACAGTGAGCTCGTCACTAGTATCAGACCCACCATGTCTCCACTTTAAAGACGTCTGCAAATGCGACATGAAGTCCTGTGACATTGATCACAAGTCGTGGGAGTCAGTTGCCAATGATCGCCAGAGCTGGTGGACAGCCATAAAGGCGGGGCTAAAGTGTGGCGAGTCGAAGAGACTTAGCAGTTGGCAGGAAAAAAGACAGAAGCGCAAGGAGAGAGCCAACTGTGTAACAACCCCGACAAACAAATTTTTCTGCAGCGCCTGTGGAAGAGTCTGTCACTCTAGAATTGGCCTTTATAGCCACTCCAGGCGCTGCTTCACAAACCACTGACCACCTCTAGGTGTTTACCCATTGTCTCTCGAGACAAGGAGGCCAAAGAAGAAGAAGAAGAAGAAGATCCCTAGTCGATTCCATAACATATTGCTCCAAGAAACTGTCCCAAAAATGTTCTGCAAACTCATCTTCTATACCACCTTTTCCAATTTCATTGTCGCAGTCTTTATGAAGATTACAGATCCCCATAATTATTACATTGCCTTTAATACAAGCACCAATAATTTCTTGTTTAATGCTCTGTCCAATGGTATAACTACTGTTAGGGGTTCTATAAACCACTCCCACAGTGTTTTCTGATTCTTGCTATTCCTTATTTCCACTCATACTGTTTCTACTTCACGATCTTCTGAGGCCAGATCGTTTCTCACCAATGTCCTTATGTCATCCTTTACCACGAGTACTACCCCTCCTCCTTTGCTATTCTGTCTGTCTTTCCGAAATATTGTGTACCCTGAAATATTTATTTCCCAATCTTGATCACTATGGAACCGTGTCTCTGGAATGGCAATTAGATCTAAATCATTTACCTCTACTTGTGCCACTAGTTCATCCATCTTATTGCAGATACTTCACGCATTCAGATAAAGAACATTTAATTTCATTTTTTTACTTCTATTCCTTGCAATGACCTTATTCACTGATTTACAATTTCTGTTAAACCCTTTGTCCTTTCCTGTCCCATTCTGCTTGTCTATACTGTTCCAATGCCTCGGCCTTTCTCTTTGGATTTCTAAATCTTCCCTCTCCCAAATCCTCCTCACCTCTGTTGGTTCACAACCTCTAGTCTTACCTGCTGGAACACTCTTGAGTTTGTACGCTCTGTCCCTGACTTCCACACTCTGAATATCATTACTCTTATTGCTCTCTTGCTCCCTTGGGGCAAAGGCGGGTATCTGGAGTTGGGTCGCAAATCAGCCATAACCTCATTGAATGGCAGCACAGTCCCGATGGACTGAATGGCCTCCTCTAGCTCCTAATGTTCCTGTGTTATTGATATTAGGAGCTCCCTTATACAGTCAATGAATGCTGAATAAGCTGAAGTGTCACATCTGAGGAGGATGTGGAGAATTTAAACTACAAAATGGAAACCAAAGAGGATTTTTAAAGGTTAAAGTGTCTATCTCACTAAACTGTCGCCGCTGAAAGTGTGTCAAATATATAATTGGTGGTCACTTTCACTGAGTTCTTTATCCAATCAATTTCCACAATGCCTGTCTCAATGGAACATTAGTATTCAGTATTGTCTCTCTTTGCAGATATTGTTCAGCTAATTGTTAATATAAATCTGTCAGAATGTGGCTAATTAAAATAGGAGAGCACGCTGAACCTGTCCTTTAGCTCAAAGCTGCTTAAATATCCTATACAGACAATCTTCAAGAATAACCTTCTGATCATAATGTCCGCACAGTGTTTTAGCACCCACACAGAAATACTCTGAGAATTTTGATTGGATGTTCGGTCTCATTATCACTGAGTTGGATTTCGGTGAACACACTGCAAACTTAATCACTCAACCAAAAAAGTGAAATTGTCAGTTAAAGCACTTATTCAGCAGTGGGGGCAGTAATTACTTTTTACAACTTTTTTGGCCAGTGAGCATTTGTGTGGTGAAGACTCATTTTAAATGTAATGTTTTCACAGTCTTTAATAACTCCATAGTCACAACTCTGTGCCTCATCTTAAAGTCCTGTGATTTATGATAGTATTATCTATAATGATCTATGAAGATCTTAATGTGTGCTCGCACTTGGAATCATAGACTCACACTGCACAGAGGGAGGCCATTTGACCCATCATGCCTCTGCTGGTTCTTTGAAAGATCTTTCAAGAGTGCCACGCCCCCACTCGTTCCTCATAACCCTACAAATATTCCCCACTTTAATTAAATGGCAGAACAGACTCAAGGGGCTGAATGGCCTACTCCGTTTCCTGTATTTCTTGTATAACACAGGGTGTTACATCTCTGCATTATTAATTTTGCATCACATCACACTTCTCGATATTAATTGTACATTAAGCAAAGGAAGAGGGAGTCCGTGAACATCTCCATCCCCAATGATGGGGGAGCCCAGCATGTCAGCGCAAAAGACAAGGCCTTAGCAATCACCTTCAGCCAGAAGTGCTGAATAGATGATCCATCTTTGTCTCCTCCTGAGGTCCCCACTATCACAAATGCCAGTCTTCAGCCAATTCAATTCACTCCATGTGACATCAAGGAACCTCTGAAGGCACTGGGTACAGAAAAGACTATGGGCCCTGACAACATCCTGGCTGTAGTACTCAAGACTTGTGCTCCAGACTAGCCATGTCCCTAGCCAAGCTGCTCCAGTACAGCTACAACACTGGCATCTACCACAGAATGTGGAAAATTGCCCAGGTGCAATTGCCCAGGGAAATTTATGAGGGGCATTGATAGGAGAGATAGGAAGAAACGTTTTTCCTTAGTGGAGGGGTCAATAACCGGGGGCATAGATTTAAGGTAAGGGGCAGGAGGTTTAGAGGGGATTTGAGGAAAAAAAATTTCACCCAGAGGGTGGTTGGAATCTGGAACACACTGCCTGAAGGGGTGGTAGAGGCAGGAACCCTCACAACATTTAAGCAGTATTTAGATGAGCACTTGAAACGCCATAGCATACAAAGCTACGGGCCAAGTGCTGGAAAATGGGATTAGAAAAGATAGGTGCTTGATGGCCGGCACAGACATGATGGGCCGAAGGGCCTGTTTCTGTGCTGTCAAACTCTATGAGGGTTGTCCTGTCCATAAAAGGCAGGATAAATACAATCCGGCCAATTACCGCCTATTCTCAAGCATCAGCAAAGTGATGGAAGGTGTTGTTGTCAGTACTGTTACAACGTCAGTTAGACCATTAACGTGAAAGCGTGAGATATGAACTCCCAGACCAATTTAAAGGATTACACGACAAGATTTCACATTTTAAGACTCATATTATAACAACTAAACTAAAAATTACCAATAACTAAACCATACTTTGTATGTAGCAAATACTCCAAATTACAGAGATAGGTATTTTTTCTTCACTTATTAAAACACTTGAAAACCCTCACACCACATTTATACGTTACACTATCCTCCTTGAAGTGAACTCTTTTCAGCTAAAAGTCCCAAACTCCTCCCAGTTCCAATGGTTTGGATTTCCCAGACCTTCTCAAAGTCAACGTCCTCTTTGCTCACGTCTTCTACTTTCGACCTGGAATTCTGTGAATAAGGCGATCTCAGGTCTTTTCCTTCTCTGCACACCTCAACTTTCAAATCAGGTTCAAGTCCTCACAGCCTTTCGCTGTATCAGTGTTCTAAGAGCAGGTGTTCACCCTCTCTGTCCCTTGAGGCTGCCATCACTGCTCATTATCTTCAGTGCCATTTCAACACCCCCCCCCCCCCCCCCCCCCCTGCTCTCATGCTCACATCTCTGTCCTGGGATTGCTGCAGTGTTCCAGTGAACATCAATGCAAGCTCGAGGAACAGCATCTCATTTACCGATTAGGCACACTACAGCCTGCCGGACTGAACATTGAGTTCAATAATTTCAGAGCATGATGGGCCCCCCATTTTACTTTTATTTTTAGTTATTATTCTTTTTTTTTTACATTTTTTACAATTTTTTTTAAAAGTTTATTTCATTTCATCTTAGTTTGTTCAGTTTGCTTACCGACTGTTTTTTTTCATGTTTGTACTTGCTGCTGTTTAATCTTCAGTCCATTAACACCCTATCTGTACTAATGCTTTGTCTTTCAACACACCATTAACATATTGTTTGTCTTTGCTCCAAGACCTTCTGGTCAGCTATGTGGCCTTGTCCAATCTACACCTTCTCCTTTGTTATCTCTTGCCCCACCCCCGCCTCACTTGCTTATAACCTGTGACATTTCTAATATTTGTCAGTTCCAAAGAAGGGTCACTGACCCGAAACGTTAACTCTGCTTCTCTTTGCACAGATGCTGCCAGACCTGCTGAGTAGTTCCAGCATTTCTTGTTTTTATTTCAGATTTCCAGCATCTGCAGTATTTTGCTTTTATGTTAATAATCATTTGTTTTTTCAAGTATGCAGAGCCCACCAGTCTGGCCACAACCAAACCACCTGGGCCTTTTTTTGTTTCCAGGTGTTAGCAAGTGCAATTCGTATTTGCATTTTCAGAGCCACTGTTAGTGTATTTTCCCAATCCACCACAGCCAACTTGCCCCTCATTGCTTCCTAGTTTCCTTTGTTCAGATTTAAGATCCTACTTTCAGAATGAACTATATCACTTTCAAACTTAATGTAAAATTCTATCATATCATGGTCACTATTTTCCAAAGGCTCCTTTAAGCAAAGTTATTAGTTAGCCCTTTCAAAGTACATAAATCTAAAATAGCCCGATCCCTAGTTGGTCCTGACCCTCTGAAAGTGCAGCATTCCCTCAATACTGCCTCTCCGACAGTGCAGTGCTCCTTGAGTACTACCCCTTCGACAGTGCAACACTTACTCAGTCCTGCCTCTCTGACAGCGCAGCACTCTCTCAGTACTGCCCCTCCAAAAGAGCAGCACTCCCTCATTACTGCCCATCCGACGGTGCAGCGCTCCCTCAGAACTGACCCTCCAACAGTGCAGCACTCCCTCAGTACTGCACTGGGAGTGGCAGCCTAGATCCTGTGCTGTCATATATTGAATGGGAGTTGAATCCACAACCATCTGACTCAAAGAGAGAGAGACAGTTACTGAAGCACAGGTGGCACCATGTCAGCTTGGTCCTTTAAAGTGCTACAGCACGAACAGGTACTGCATGACACCTACTCTCCTGCCGCTCAGTTGCTCATCATCCTCTCCATTACTAATTGCCAAAGGCTGCTCCTCTACTACCCACATTTATACCCTACAAACCTGGATCTACCCAGAACCACTCACTCTACTAATAATTTACAGCATTTTCTTTGTACCATCACCTACCATATGTTAACATGGTTAAATTCGTGACAAAGCATCGGTGATAACATTATTTTTCCCCCAAAAAATATACAATTTTCAAAATGATAAGGCTGTAACAACAATAAACTCCAACTTAGCATTTTGACATTAATGGTTGTCCCATTCAGCCCATTACAACCTTCCAAACATAGTCTCCCAGTTGTTTCATGTTTTCCTTCCAAGTGTCCCTATCATCCATCACCTCAGCCGGGTGAACTGCACTGGTAGGAACACTGGTCACTACTGGGTTCACTATTCTCTGAGAAGTTTCTCGGGTACCGCTTAACCCGTTTGGCATCAGTTGATTCTGAAAAACCCCATCCAGAGTAACAAAAACTGACTTTTCTTTATCTTGGGTTGTCAAAGGAATTTGACAGTATCCCTCCAATACATTTATCTCTGTAAGACACATGGTGTTGCCCACTCTGTCCATACAATCTTCTAACTGAGAAACTGAGTAGGAGTCTGCCTTCATTACCTTTTCTGTAGTCTATGCAAATTTAGGCCAACCCACCAGGTTTAGGCATCAAGACCAGCTGTTCTGACTAGGTTCAACTAAGCTGCCCTCCAGCATTGTTTGGATCCCTGCTTCCACTTGGGTCTGTCTGTCTGGACTTAAGTGGCAAGGATGTTGTTTTAAAGGAATAGATCCCCCTATACCCACATTATGTGTGGCTAAGGTTGTGCATCCCAGCTTATCGCTACAGACTCTTTTAAACATTGTGAAAAGCCTGGTTAGGTCTTCACGTTGTTTTGCCTTTAAGTTGAAAAGCCTGTTGTCTAATTTTCCTAGCTGTTCTGTATTCGCTAATCTGATAATTGGAGGTTCAATCTGAGAATTTTCTAGGCCTCCTTCTGCCTCATCCTCACTGTCTTTTTCCTTCTCAACAGTCCCGATTTCCTGACATACCTCTACTGACTTATCCTTCTCCCTGCGATAATATGCTTTAACGTATTAATGTGACACAATCGGTTCTTCTTCCAGCGATCAGGGGTGTCAATCAAGTAATCTACCTTACCCGCTCTTTTGATCACTCTATATGGGCCGCTGAACCGTGCTTTAAATGGTTCTCCCTGTAATGGTAACAACACTAATACTTCATCCCCTGGTTAAAAATCGCGGCTTTTTGTATTCTTGTCGGCCCATTTTTTCATATTGGCTTGGGATGCTTTAAGATGTTCCTGAGCCACACTGCAAGCTTTCGTGAGCCTTTCCCAGAACACAGATACGTAGTCCAATATCGAAGATTCATTCTTTTCTTCCAGGAATCTGTCTTTTATGAGTTTTAAAGGACCTTGTTCTTTATGTCCGTAAACCAGTTTGAAAGGACTGAAGCCTGTAAACTCATTCGGTGAGTCTCTGATGGAAAATAAAAGTTTAGTCCTTTATCCCAGTCATGTGGATATTCGTGACAGTATGTTCTAATCATTGTTTTGAGAGTTTGGTGGTATCTCTCTAAAGTTCCCTGTGACTGTGGGTGATCTGCTGAATACTTCAACTGTCTAATCCCCAAATTGCCCATGACTTCTTGAAATATCTTAGACATGAAGTTAGAACCTTGATCTGATTGAACTTCAAGTGGTAATCCATATCTCGTAAAGAATTGGATTAACTTTTCTACTACTATTCTAGCAGTAATTGTCCTCAAAGGAATGGCCTCTGGAAATCGAGTAGCCGTATCCAATTTAGTAAGTATGTATTGATGCCCCACTTTTTTTTTGGCAAGAGTCCTACACAGTCTACTAATACCCTGCTAAATGGTTCCTTAATTACTGATATGGGAACTAGCGGTGCCAGTTTTATGGTAGGTTACGGTTTTACCACAATTTGACATGTATGGCATGTCCATCAAAATTGTCTTACATCCTTTGCAAGGCCTGGCCAGTAATAATGTTGGCTTATACATGATTTGGTCTTCCAAATTCCCCTATGTCATACAAAAGGAATGTCATGTGCTAAACCTTAATAATTCCTGGCGATATTTAGGTGGTACCACTTTCGGTTCAACAACTGTCCGGTCAATGAGGTGGTCTCCATTTCCTCCTCAAAACCCCGTTTGCCAGAGCCGTCTGTGTTATTTGGTATATCTCCAGATCAGCTTGCTGTGCTACAATGATAGACTATTAGTTAAACATCTCATTTGGATTATCTAAATCCCCAAATAAGGCTTCAGATACTTGGCTGTCTGTTTGTGGTGCCACTTATACCTCCGACAATGGATGCTGTTTGCCCATTGCTTGGGTCAGTACACACGCAGGAAATATTCCTGGAACTTGTTCCTGCAGTTGTTCCATTTCCTTAACTTCACTTGGTTCCTCTGTAATTATAGGAGAAACTGATATTTTTGATCCAGCCAAATCATTTCCTAGGAGTAGAACAATTCCGTTTACTGGCAAACAGTGGACAACTCCTACAGTTACTATCCCAGATATTAAGTCACCTTCTTGGCGTACTTTACATAAAGGTAGGGGTATATACTCCCCACCAATTCCATTAACTAAAACTTTAGCATTCAAGGCTCTCTGGTAGAAACATTATATCTTTCCTTAGCAAGAGTGTTTGGGTTGCTCCTGTATCCCTGAGTATAATGATAGGTTTTCCTGTCTCACTTACAGGATATAGAGTTACTCTCCCCTTTGATAAAAATTCTTAATAACTTTTGGGTATCTTATTCTTAACCTCTAACTCACTTTAGTTTTTGTACCTGGTTTTCCAGCTGCTGTTAAAGCTATAGCCTGGTCTGCTATACTCTCAGTCAGAGTTTTTTCCTCTGCATTAGCTTTGCGTACCCCAACAAGTCCTATGGGTTTACCTCGCAATTTCCAGCACTCTGAATGAAGACGTCCCATTTTGTGGCAATGATAACACTTAGGCTCGCGAACCTCACTTCTAGCCTCAGCACCTTCCTTTCTGACCTGAGGAGGTGATCCTGGGGCATTCCCAGCTGTTCCTTCTTGTCTCCAGCTATTTGACTTCCTTTCGCTCTCCCACTTTCTATCCTCCTCAGGTTTATGGGGGTGATGGACAGCAGGTTTCACCTTATTCACAAGCTTGAAATCATCAGCAATTTCCGCTGCTTGCCTAACTTTCAAAACTTTCAGGTTATCTACATGAGTTCTCACTACTGAAGGGGTCGAATTTTTAAATTCCTCCAAGAGAATCAATTCTCGAAGGTTCTCATGTGGTTTCCATCTTTAATGCCTGTATCTAACGGTCAAAATTAATTTGCTTCACCCTCTCAAATTCTACGTGTGTCTGCCCAGCCAATCTCCGTAAGTTCCAAAACTTCTGATGGCACAGTGGCGCAGTGGTTAGCACCGCAGCCTCACAGCTCCAGTGACCCGGGTTCAATTCTGGGTACTGCCTGTGCAGAGTTTGCAAGTTTTCCCTGTGACCGCGTGGGTTTTCGCCGGGTGCTCCGGTTTCCTCCCACAGCTAAAGACTTGCAGGTTGATAGGTAAATTGGCCATTATAAATTGCCCCTAGTGTAGGTAGGTGGTAGGAGAAGGTGGGGATGTGGCAGGAAACCACAAACCACTGACCACCTCCAGGCGCTTACCCATTGTATCTCAAGACAAGGAGGACAAAGAAGAAGAACTTTCAATAATAAGGCAAAGAAACTAGCCAAACAGGTTTTCTTAGGTTTAAAGCAAAAAGGTTGAACTTCATCAAACATAAGCTCTAATTCGGTTAATGCCCACGGATACATGATGCGCCCACTCTAGTATGCATACGCGATACACACATGCAGATAGAGAACGAGAGGAGCAGAAGAAATAAAGGGGAAGCATTTGAGGCACTTCCAAACCCACAACCTCTACCACCCAGAAGGACAAGGGCAGCAGATGCTTGAGAACACCACCACCTGCAAGTTCCCTTTCACGCCACACACCATCCCGACTTGGAACTATGACCGAAATTTTACGCCGCTCCCCCAAACGCGGGCTGGTGGCAGGGTGGGGCGTGTAAAATAGAGTGGGAGGCTCAGGGTGCCTTCCTGATCCGGTCCTGCCTCCGCCGCCATTTTACGCGAGGCGGTGGCAACGAGAATTGGCCCAACCGCCCCAGGCCAATCAAGGCCCTTAAGTGGCCAATTAACTGCCATTTAAGGGTCTCTGCCTGCTACCACCGGATTTTATTGTTGCCCAGGCCTCAGAAAAGCTGCCTGGTAAAAGAAGGCTGCCTTCTGATAGCCTGGAGGGGTGCACTCCTGATTGGGCAGCCTTTGCCTGACGGAGGGCTGCCCCCAATGCCACAACCCCCCCCCCCAATCGACCCCCCCCCCTTTGCCTCGGTGGGGCCCAACTGTTTGCGCCCGGCGAGGCCCCAAAAACGAACCCGTTCTCCGGGGCTCCCCGACATCTTCAGTTGGGTTGCAGTCCCAGCAGTGGCCACCGCTCCAGGTGGCGCTGCTGGGACCATGAGCTGCTGGCCCATTGATTGGCCGACAGCTCTATTAGGCAGGACTTCCTGCCTCAATAAGGTGGAAGTCCCACCTCAGACCAATTAAGGGCCTGGGAACCGTAAAATCTGGACCAGCTCCCCAGGCCTGGCAGAGGCAGGATCGCCACCAACTTTTCGGTCGGTGGACCGCTCCTGTCCGGCTACCGTAAAATTCCGGCCTATATCGCCGTTCCTTCACTGTCGTTGGGTCAAAATCCTGGAACTCCCTTCCTAACAGCACTGTGGGTGTACCTACCCCACATGGACTGCAGCGGTTTCGGAAAGCAGCTCACCACCACATTCTCAACGGCAATTAGTGATTGTCAATAAATGCTGGCTTTGCCAGCGACGCCCACATCCCACGAAAGAATAAAAAAAAGGCTAAAGTAAAAGCAAAATACTGCAGTTGCTGGAAATCTGAAACAAAAACTGAAAGTGCTGGAAATAGTCAGCAAGTCAGGCAGCATCCGTGGAGAGAGAAGCAGAGTTAATGTTTCAGGTCTGTCACAGGGTTTAGTGGACCTGTATACAGTCCTCTGGGAAATTAGTGGACAAGTGCAACTCCAGAGCACTGGCTGTACTCTCCGCCCCTCCCCTTCCCAGTGCACCCAATGCCCCGGAGTAAGATTTCAGCCCCTTACAACTTAGAATGCTCCGCAATCTCGGCGTTTCTCCAATCTTGGCCTCTTGCACAACACCAAGATTCTTCACTCCACCATTGGTGGCCATGCCTTCAGCTGCCTGGGCCCTAAGCTGCTTTTCCACCTCTCTCTTCTCCTTTTACACTCCTTAAAACCAATCTCTTTGACCAAGCTTTTGGTCACCTGTCCTAATATCTCCTTATGTGGCTCAGTGTCAATTTTTTGTTTGATTAATGCTCCTGTAAGTAAATTGGGCCTATATTCTCTGGAGTTTAGAAGAATGAGAGGCGATCTCATTGAAACATACAAGATTCTGAAGGGGCTTGACAGGGTAGAAGCTGAGCGATTGTTTCCACTGGTCGGGGAATCTAAAACGCGGGGGCACAGTCTCAGGATAAGGGGCCGATCATTCAGGACTGAGATGAGGAGAAATTTCTTCACTCAAAGGGTTGTGAATCTTTGGAATTCTCTACCCCAGAGAGTTGTGGATGCTCCATCATTGAATACAGTTAAGGCTGGGATAGATAGATTTTTGGTCTCTCAGGGAATCAAGGGATATGGGGAGCGGGCGGGAAAGTGGAGTTGAATCCTAAGATTAGCCACGATCGTATCGAATGGTGGAGCAGGCTCGATGGGCCATATGGTCTTCACCTGTTCCTATTTCTTGTGTTCTTGTGATGTTGCTTTGTGTTCTTATATTCTTGGGGCGATTTCCTAAAGGAGGTCAATAAATACAAGCCTTTGCTGTTATAAGGGTAGGCCCAAAGAACTGGGACTTCTTTCATGATAGAAATGATGATCTGATTGCAGGTTTTAATATGATGAAGGGATTGAATTGCATGCAGCGAATGGGAGAATGAGGAGGACATGAGTGTGGGTTAAATATGTAGGCTAGTTTAGAATGTTGGGAGTAATCCCTTTCGCAATGAATCATCACCCTTTGGAACAGATTATCCAAGTGCGGAGTGAGTGTGGATTCGCGACAGACCTTCAGAGGAAGCTGAACAAGTTCCAGAGAGATCAGCACGTTCCCCTGTTATGGAAGGGAAACTGTGGATAGTTTGGGAGTTTATGAGTTACAGCGGTCTCCTGAAGCTTCGCTTGACTGTCACAATGTGGGTGAGGGTCAGAGAGGAACCTTTGAGAATTTTACCCAAATTTGACCTCATTTTAATTACATCCCTTACACAAAATTAATCTTATAATGCCTCTTCCAGGAGATTGCGTGACAGAGGGAGGGGTGGTGTATGTGGTTGTATTCCTTCCTCGTGGGACAGATTTGACGGACTAGGTGGTCTTTTTCCACTCTTTTTTTCCATAGAATCTTACAGCACAGAAGGAGGCCATTTGGCCCCTCATGCCTGTGCTGGCTCTTTGAAAAAGCAATCCAATTAGTCCTGCAAAGTATTTTTTCCCTTCCAGTATTTCTCCAATTCCCTTTTGAAAGTTACTATTGAATCTGCTTCCACCGCCTTTTCAGGCAGTGCGTTCCAGTTCACAGCATAAAACTTTTCTCCTAGTGTTTCCTCTTGTATTTGAGTAAATGTGAGTGGTCACATGACCATATCATTGAATAGTGGGTACAACAGGCACGCTGGTAGAAATACCAGAAAGACTAGTTGTTGTAAGGATAAAGGAAGTTTGTGGAAATGTATAAACATATTAAAAACTTCACTGGTTAATATGAAGGACTACTTCAAGATAGACCAACAACAACAACAACTTTTATATTTATATAGTACCTTCAACAATAATAATAATCCCAAGGCACTTCCCAGGGTCACTATAAAACAAAATTTGACACTGAGCTACCTAAGGTAATATTAGGGCAGGTGACCAAAAACTTCATCAAAGAGGTACGTTTTAAGGAGCATCTTAAAGGAGGAGAGGTGGAGAGATGGAGAGGTTTAGGGAGGGAATTCCAGAGCTTGGGGCCCAGGCAGCTGAAGGCACGGCCGCCAATCATGCAGTGATAAAAACTGGGGATGCTTAAGAGGCCGGAATTGGAGGAGCGCAGAGATCTCAGAGAGTTGTGGTGCTGGAGGAAATTACAGACATGGGGAGAGTTGAGGACATAGAGGGATTTGAAAACAACAGTGAGAATTTTAAAATCAAGGTGTTGCTTAACCGGGAGCCAATATTGGTCAGCGAGCACGGGATTGATAGGTGGTGAACTAGACTTGATGCGAGTTAGGACTGGAGGATGATCTCAGGTTTACAGAGGGTAGACCACGGGAGGCAGACCAGAAGTGCACCTGGTATAGGCAGGTCTATGCAAGGATGTTAGCTAAACGTGATGGAAGGAACGTTAGTGCAGATTATTAGAACAACTTCATGTAAAGAGTGAATAACATTTGAAATGGTCAGTGGAGAAGGTAAAAATCTGAGACTCATTTGAGAATAAAAACTTGCATTTCCACAGCACCTTTCACAACCTCAGGACATCCCAAAGCACTTTACAGCCAATGGAGTACTTTTAAAGTGTAATCACTGTTGTAATGTAGGAAATGTGGCAGTCAATTTGTGCACAGAAAGCTCCCACGAACAGAAACTGATCAGATAATCTGTTTTAGGTGTTGCATTGAGGGATTAAGCATTGTCCCAGGACACTGGGGAGTATTGCACTGCTCTTCTTTGAAATGGTCCTGTGGGATCTTTCACATCCACTAGAGACAGCAGCCAAGGCCTCAGTTTAACATCTCATCCGAAAGATGGCACCTCCGACAGTGCGGTACTCCCTCAGTACTGTATTGGGAGCATCAAATCTGCATTTCGAGCTTAAGCCATTGTTTTTGCTCCCTGCTCCAAACTCTGTTCCCTAGCTAGCGACTCCATCCTTCTCCCTGACAACAGTCTGAGATTAAGCCAGTCTATTCACAACCTTGGTGTCACATTTGATCCCGAGATGAGCTGTTACGACCAGGTGAGAAAGGTGTCTCGGGGTCTCTTGCTGTCTTTACCTGGTCTTATTGCAACAGGGTTTAATTTTAAACACACTGTGTTTTGAGCCCCCCTTTGGTGAATCCTTGTTCACCACTTTCCAATTATAAGGCAAAGAAATTAGCATAAACAGGCTTTCTTAGGTTTAAAGAAGAAAAGTGAAATTTAATTAAACTTAAACTTAAAACTCTAATTCAGTTAATGCCTACGGATATACCCCATGCCCACCCTAACATGTACACACGATACGCACATGCAGATAGTGACAGAAAAGAGCAGAAGAAAAGATAAGTAGAACAGTTTGAGGCAATATCTTATTACTGTGCTTCGAGCTCACTGCATAGTCATGGAGAGATACAGCACTGAAACAGGCCCTTCGGCCCACCGAGTCTGTGCCAACCATCAACCACCCATTTATACTAATCCTACATTAATCCCATATTCCCTACCACATCCCCCCCATTCTCCTACCACCTACCTACACTAGGGGCAATTTACAATAGCCAATTTACCTATCAACCTGCAAGTCTTTGGCTGTGGGAGGAACATCGTTTACATCGTTTTGTAAGTAATTCTTGCTTTTTGTTGGGGCCCAGTATTCTTCTTAAACCTTGTTCACTGTAGGAGACTTGGTCAATGAAATAGGTTTTAAGGAGTGTCTTAAAGGAGGAGGAATGGATCGCTGCAGAGGAGGCTGGCACCCAGGCATTGGAGGATGACCGCCAAGGCTGTCCCAGATCTCAGGACGAACAGGAGGCTGGCATGGTTGCAAGGACAACACTGATTCAGCAATGTTTCACGTGAGTGCCTCTAAACCCTTATGACAGATGGCCCATAGCCTTCCAGCACAGAGAGCTATCTCTGCACAATGACCTATCTCTGATGAGTCCCATTGCCAACCATGACCATGGAGAATGAGGATTCTACCGCCAACATTCTCCAACATCACAGAGCAATCCCAGGTCCCCTGTCTCCTGCCCCCCCCCCCCCCCCGCCGAGTTTCCATCCCCCTTTTGACATGAAGTGTCAATAACACACATATCAGTTTGATTACATAAACAATTAATATTAAAATGAAAACAGAAGAGCTGACAAATGTGGAAAGCAGCACCCAGGTAACCCATTAAATTAAATCAATGGTCTGTCGCCTTTCTTTCCTTAACACTGCTACGTGGTACTCCCCGTATGGCAGAGGATGAGGTGGAGGCAGCCTGCACCCTACTGTCTGCTTCCAGCTGAGATGCCTGTGGCTTCTGTCCTCGTCTTGGAGGTGCCCGTGGGGATTATCCACAGACTGCCATGCCTGTGTCATTGCAGGGGCAGACTCTGTCAGGGGCCTTGCGGCATAGATGGTTCCTGAGTCGGAGGGAGTGAGGGAACGAAGGGTGACGCTGGAGCCCCCTGAGGGGTGGCCCCTTCATCTGCCTCTTCAACTGCCTCAGCCCTTTCCTGGCACCCTGAATGCAGGATGTGGCCACCGACTGGGATGCAGTTGGCATCTATGCTGTGCATCTCAGCACCATCAGCCACACTGAGGGGTCTATGTTTCAGAGAGTATTTGGCATCTATGCTGTGCGTATCAGTGAGCTGCTCATGCATCCACTCAGAGTGCTGCTTGCACATGGCTCTCCAAGAGGTTCCCAATCTCTCATTGGAGGGACTCATGAATCCCTGAGTCATGGTGGAGCACATGCACTGCATTGATTCCTCCATTGCATGCCCATGGCTCCGCAAGGCCTCAAGGATCTCCAGCAAACGGGAACTTTGCTGTCTCTGATTCTCAAGGAACCTGAGGGACAGCATCTTTGCCCAACGGAGCATCGGTGCATCCGTCCTCCATCCTCTGAGGGGGACTACTCACAGCTAACTCTGCCTTGCACTCCTCCTCCTGCTTACAGCTGATGTGAGGTTCACCCAGTGCTCTCCGTTCTAAGCTAGTTTGTGGCCGACTGACGTGTGTCTGCGCTGGTGGAAGGTGCTGAGGAATGATGTGATGGTGTTGGCTCTGGTAGCTCTTGTCCCGCCGTGGATGGTGATCTTTGTCCTTTGTTACTGTGCTCCCCCTCAGCTACTGGCCCTGTGAGAGACACACGGAGGCGGTTTTGAGAACTCAGACTACTCATCGTGTGCCCCCAGCACAAACAACCCCATAGAAGATATTGGTCAAAGAGCCTCCTCCATCCCAAGGTACAGCTATCAAATAACTCTGATGATAGGATGGCCTCAATGCTGGTGATGTTAGCTGTTTCCAGGACTTCAGTGTTTGTTATGCAGATCTTGAGGATGCTATGGAGGCAGCAAACATGACGGCGGTATAGGACCCATGACTTGGTGCCTACAGAAGGGTACTGAGGACTACCACAGCCTCAGAGCACAAACCAAACTCAAAGTTGTGCTACAGTCTGCCAAGAAATTTCGCCTCTTTGTTTTTGGAAGGAAGTGTGCTGTAAATTCTTAAAATCCACACTGTTCGTACGCTTTGATTTCCCCTTTATGGTTGATACAGTAAAGGAAGTTTCATTCTTATTGTGCAATGTAGTTGGCTTTTATTTTGGTGGCAGGCCCAATGCACACACCTCCAATCCCATGAAACATTGAAATCCTGTCTATTATATATTCTTTATTTGATATCCATTAGATATTTTGTATGTAGTGCATTTTTTTTGCGATTATTGTTGAAATGAAGCTCAAATGCTTTTGTTGAAACACCAGATTTCATTCAGGGATCATCCTCATAAATGTCAGCCTTCTCACTGGAACATAATGATTAATGTAGGGAATTAGAATTAGAATTAGAACATTACAGCGCAGTACAGGCCCTTCGGCCCTCGATGTTGCGCCGACCTGTGAAACCATCTGACCTACACTATTCCATTTTCATCCATATGTCTATCCAATGACCACTTAAATGCCCTTAAAGTTGGCGAGTCTACTACTGTTGCAGGCAGGGCGTTCCACGCCCCTACTACTCTCTGAGTAAAGAAACTACCTCTAACATCTGTCCTATATCTATCACCCCTCAACTTAAAGCTATGTCCCCTCGTGTTTGCCATCACCATCCGAGGAAAAAGACTCTCACTATCCACCCTATCTAACCCTCTGATTATCTTATATATCTCTATTAAGTCACCTCTCCTCCTCCTTCTCTCCAACGAAAACAACCTCAAGTCCCTCAGCCTTTCCTCGTAAGACCTTCCCTCCATACCAGGCAACATCCCAGTAAATCTCTTCTGCACCCTTTCCATAGCTTCCACATCCTTCCTATAATGCGGTGACCAGAACTGCACGCAATACTCCAGGTGCGGTCTCACCAGAGTTTTGTACAGCTGCAGCATGACCTCGTGGCTCCGTAACTCGATCCCCCTACTAATAAAAGCTAACACACCATATGCCTTCTTAACAGCCCTATTAACCTGGTTAGCAACCTTCAGGGATTTATGCACCTGGACACCAAGATCTCTCTAACAAACACAAGAAATGCTGGACTCACTCAGCAGGTCTGGCAGCATCTGTGGAAAGAGAAGCAGAGTTAACGTTTCGGGTCAGTGACCCTTCTTCGGACCTCGGACCTTTCCGAAGAAGGGTCACTGACCCGAAACGTTAACTCTGCTTCTCTTTCCACAGATGCTGCCAGACCTGCTGAGTGAGTCCAGCATTTCTTGTGTTTGTTTCAGATTTCCAGCATCCGCAGTATTTTGCTTTTACCAAGATCTCTCTGCTCATCTACACTACCAAGAAACTTCCCATTAGCCCAGTACTCTGCATTCCTGTTACTCCTTCCAAAGTGAATCACCTCGCACTTTTCCACATTAAACTCCATTTGCCATCTCTCAGCCCAGCTCTGCAGCCTATCTATGTCCCTCTGAACCCTACAACATCCTTCGGCACTATCCACAACTCCAGCGACCTTCGTGTCATCCGCAAATTTACTAACCCACCCTTCCACACCCTCTTCCAGGTCATTTATAAAAATGACAAACAGCAGTGGCCCCAAAACAGATCCTTGCGGTACACCACTAGTAACTAAACTCCAGGATGAACATTTGCCATCAACCACCACCCTCTGTCTTCTTTCAGCTAGCCAATTTCTGATCCAAAGCTCTAAATCACCTTCAACCCCATACTTCCGTATTTTCTGCAACAGCCTACCGTGGGGAACCTTATCAAACACCTTCCTGAAATCCATATACACCACATCCACTGCTTTACCCTCATCCACCTGGCCCGAGTCTTTCACGAGGCTCTCTCATTATATACAGAGGAGCAGAATTCAAGTTCATGACTGAAAGTTAATAACTCATTTTTGGTGGGATGGGGTCAGAACACAAGTGTTCGCTTGTGTACTGCCAGGATATTTAGGGGACGGTCCCTTGGCACCAATGACAGACGTTCGTATCCGAGGGTGAACAGTAGCCGCCAATCAGAGGCCGGAAGTACCCGGGGGGGGGGCGGGGAATTGGAAAGGGGCGGGGCCCCGCGGGGCTGGGGAGAAAGGGGCGGGGTCTACAGCGCATGGGAGAGGGGAGAAGCAGAGGGGGCGCGTCTTCCCGAGGGGCGGTGCCTCCTGAGGGTTGGGGGAGGGGGAGCCGCGACTGGGGGGGGCGTGGCCAAACCGCCTCAATCCGCAGTGCGGCTGCATTGAAGTCGCCGGCCAATCAGCGGGCGAGTGCGGCCCGGTCCCGCCTGCTTAGTCTGATTGGTCAAGGGGGCGGGCCGGTATCACACAACGGGCCAGCGTAACTGGTGCGAGCCCGCTGCCAATCAGCGTGACGCTAGATTCAAGTTTGGTTGTGGCCAAACGCGCGCGAGCCTTGGGGGGGGGGGAAGGGGGAAAAATCAACCAGAAAACAGAAAGGGGGCTCGGGGCCGGAAATAGAGTTCGGCTGCACGGTGAGGCGCGGTGCCTTGTGGGTAAGAGAATCCAGTCGGCTAACTGGCGGCAGCGGTGGCGGAGCTCCGTCTCTTTGTCCCGGCGACTCAGGGCTTCCGCTACGCGCTGCCATCTCTGAGAATCGGCTTTTTAAAAATCTATAATTTAATGATTGTTTTCATTTTAATTTTTTTTCTTAATTTGGGAAGCAGTGAGATCGGCGCGGACTGACGGGGCAGCGCGACCGTGAGGTGAGGTGGGGCAAGGCCCGGCCCGGGGGGGAAGAGGGAGAGAGAAGCGCCGCATTTTGTGTCTTGGCTCAGCGGCTCCTCACAAAATGGCGGCGGTCGAGGCTTCGAGTGAAATATCGCCGGTTGTCGAGCTTTCCCGCGTAGCTTGTTTTTTGAAGTAATCTTGTGGTTTACTGTTTGAGGGGGTTTGTTCAGCTCTTGTGGATAATTCTACTACGTGCGTGATGGGCTCTGTGTGTGTGTGTCTCTCTCTCTGTTCTTCCCTACCGAGTTGGAGACTTTTTATTTCCCTCCCCCCTCCCTGGGAGGCCGGAGGAGCGTAGACCACATCGTGGTCGTGGCTGTTTGGAAGCATTTCTATCGTGAAGGAACTGATTCCTTAACTCTTATTCCCCTCCCCCACCTTTTGTGCTTTAAAAGACAAAGCCGGCTACTGAATCTCTACCCTCTACCGCAACCTGTTTTGTAGTTGTGACCCACCCTTCCACCAGTGTTCTCTTGTATTTTCCTCTTCTCCTCTCTTTCCCCCCCCCCCCCATCTCCTCTCTTTTCTCCCCCCCCCCCCCATCTCCTCTCTTTTCTCCCCCCCCCCCCATCTCCTCTCTTTTCTCCCCCCCCCCCATCTCCTCTCTTTTCTCCCCCCCCCCCCATCTCTCCTCTCTTTTCTCCCCCCCCCCCCCCATCTCCTCTCTTTTCTCCCCCCCCCCCCCATCTCCTCTCTTTTCTCCCCCCCCCCCCCATCTCCTCTCTTTTCTCCCCCCCCCCCCCATCTCCTCTCTTTTCTCCCCCCCCCCCCCATCTCCTCTCTTTCTCCCCCCCCCCCCCCCATCTCCTCTCTTTTCTCCCCCCCACCCCCATCTCCTCTCTTTTCTCCCCCCCCCCCCATCTCCTCTCTTTTCTCCCCCCCCCCCCATCTCCTCTCTTTTCTCCCCCCCCCCCCATCTCCTCTCTTTTCTCCCCCCCCCCCATCTCCTCTCTTTTCTCCCCCCCCCCATCTCCTCTCTTTTCTCCCCCCCCATCTCCTCTCTTTTCTCCCCCCCCCATCTTCCTCTCTTTTCTCCCCCCCCCCCATCTCCCTCTCTTTTCTCCCCCCCCCCCCATCTCCTCTCTTTTCTCCCCCCCCCCCCCCCCATCTCCTCTCCTTTCTCCCCCCCCCCCCCCCATCTCCTCTCTTTCTCCCCCCCCCCCCATCTCCTCTCTTTTCTCCCCCCCCCCCCATCTCCTCCTTTTCTCCCCCCCCCCATCTCCTCTCTTTTCTCCCCCCCCCCCATCTCCTCTCTTTTCTCCCCCCCCCCATCTCCTCTCTTTCTCTCCCCCCCCCATCTCCTCTCTTTCCCCCCCCATCTCCTCTCTTTCCCCCCCCCCCCCATCTCCTCTCTTTCCCCCCCCCCCCCCCCACCCTCTCTTTCCCCCCCCCCCCTCTCCTCTCTTTCCCCCCCCCCATCTCCTCTCTTTCCCCCCCCCCCATCTCCTTCTCTTCCCCCCCCCCCATCTCCTCTCTTTCCCCCCCCCCATCTCCTCTCTTTCCCCCCCCCATCTCCTCTCTTCCCCCCCCCCATCTCCTCTCTTTCCCCCCCCCCATCTCCTCTCTTTCCCCCCCCCCATCTCCTCTCTTTCCCCCCCCCCATCTCCTCTCTTTCCCCCCCCCCATCTCCTCTCTTTCCCCCCCCCATCTCCTCTCTTTCCCCCCCCCATCTCCTCTCTTTCCCACCCCCCCCATCTCCTCTCTTTCCCCCCCCCCATCTCCTCTCTTTCCCCCCCCCCCCATCTCCTCTCTTTCCCCCCCCCCATCTCCTCTCTTTCCCCCCCCCCATCTCCTCTCTTTCCCCCCCCCCCATCTCCTCTCTTTCCCCCCCCCCATCTCCTCTCTTTCCCCCCCCCCATCTCCTCTCTTTCCCCCCCCCATCTCCTCTCTTTCCCCCCCCCATCTCCTCTCTTTCCCCCCCCCCCATCTCCTCTCTTTCCCCCCCCCCATCTCTCTCTCTTCCCCCCCCCATCTCCTCTCTTTCCCCCCCCCCATCTCCTCTCTTTCCCCCCCCCCATCTCCTCTCTTTCCCCCCCCCATCTCCTCTCTTTCCCCCCCCCCATCTCCTCTCTTTCCCCCCCCCCATCTCCCTCTTTTCCCCCCCCCCCATCTCCTCTCTTTCCCCCCCCCCATCTCCTCTCTTTCCCCCCCCCCATCTCCTCTCTTCCCCCCCCCATCTCCTCTCTTTCCCCCCCCCCATCTCCTCTCTTTCCCCCCCCCATCTCCTCTCTTTCCCCCCCCCATCTCCTCTCTTTCCCCCCCCCCATCTCCTCTCTTTCCCCCCCCCCATCTCCTCTCTTTCCCCCCCCCATCTCCTCTCTTTCCCCCCCCCCCATCTCCTCTCTTTCCCCCCCCCATCTCCTCTCTTTCCCCCCCCATCTCCTCTCTTTCCCCCCCCATCTCCTCTCTTTCCCCCCCCATCTCCTCTCTTTCCCCCCCCATCTCCTCTCTTTCCCCCCCATCTCCTCTCTTTCCCCCCCCCATCTCCTCTCTTTCCCCCCCCCCTCCCACCAAGCTGGTTCCTGGTTCGTTGTGTTGGGGGAATGCTCATCTAGTTTCTTGATTTTTGTGGGGCTCCTTTTGTTTGTTCCAGGTTGTCTTTATGGTGAGCCCCCTGAGCAGCCTGTGGCAAGCTGGTTCCTGGCTCCTTATTGTTTCCTCTATCAGTTTCTCTCTTTCACCCTGTCCCCTACCTCCTGCAGTTCCTGATTCTAATTGTTTATTTTTCCTTTCCCCTCTTCCCCCTCTCCTGTTTGTGGGTGATAGGCTGTGTTCCTTGTTCTCGATTTTTCTTCTCTGTGCCTCTGACCCAGTTTCTCTTTGTCTTGATTCCTGGTTCTCTTTGTCTGTTGTCTTCTATTCTGTTCCCTCACTCCAATTCCTGGTTCTGTTATATGTCATCTTACTGCCCCAAATCCTGGTTCTCTTTATTTTTTGGCTCCTCCCACCCCCATCTACTGATTGAGAAATAATCTTGCTTTAATTGCCCTGCGTCACGGTGAGTCAATCAAAGAGGAGCCATATTTCCCTGCATTTACCCGGTGCTGGGCAGTGGAGCCATTTTTTTCCTTTTGTGCAATGTGTTCTTTTGTGTAATCCGATGGGTGGAGTGTGACTCAATGATTCGTCTTTTGCACCTAAATTGGGGAGGATGTGGTAATAAACAGGTCTGGAGGGTGATGGTGATTGTGTTATTTTCTCTCCTAGGTAACTCATTTCCCCACCCTTCCCTTTTTTAATATTCTTCTTTTGGAAGTTTTTCGTTGTGACAAGCCGCCAAAGTGGAGAGTGTGATTGCAGAAGGGGTTGCTTCTCGTTTCAGGTATCTCTATGCTCACCTTGTACTGTCGTAATGTTTCTTTAAATGTGCCCTGGTGCTTTGTGTTTACAAGAATATATTGCCGTGCCATCCAGAATTGTTAGGTCTTATGAAGTGACTTGTGGTGGATTAAACAAGGTACAAGAAAATGCCTGGGTTCACACATTAACCATTATGCATACTCTGTTCTGTACTATTCATGGTGATTGCCAGATTCATAAATCGCTGACTTTTTTTTTTACTGACTGTCCAGAATAAATTGTTAAAATACTGCAAGCTGGATGGTTGTGGTTTCTTTCCAGCTTTTTGTCTACAAGGCATTTCAAAACTGCAAATCTTCAGTCACTTCATGAGTTCTGTAGCAGTCCTAAAGTGGTTCCTCCTGCCCAGTGGTACTTAATAGCATCTGGTATGAAGCAGATACTTGAAATAGATATTTAAGGCTTCATGACACAAGGCCATGGTTGAGCTCTGGATTACTTACTGGCAGTTATGGTGCTTGCCGTTAGCTAGTCCCAGTTTTGAGCAGATGAATGCCCCTTTTAACAAAGGACAGATTTACTCTATTGCGGGAACTGGTATTGATGACTAGAATTACATTGAACATTCTATACCAGTGATATTCATGGGCTGCCAAAGTATGAGGTGTCTGAGCACAAGTAGCAGTAGTTAAGCTAATGCAGTGGATGTTGGCTGTCTCTAAGCTGAAAAATATTTTTTCATCTTTCTAGTGCTTCTTCGGGCGGAGGAGGAGGTAGGGGTGCGCCTCAGCACTATCCCAAGACTGCCAGCAACAGGTAACTATCAATTCTGAAAAAGGGCTATTCAGATTCAGATCTGAAATCTTCGGGCTTACTAATCTGAGACTAAAGACTGGTATTTTCTTGTGACGTAGTTAACCTGGCTTTTTTCAATAGTTGCAGCACATTTAATACGAAGAAATAGTTGTGATAAGTTTGGTTTTCTTTCCTGTTTAAGGATATAAAACTAATATGTAACAAATTAGATGCCGTGGAAAATTGTCATAGTTAATGGCCAGTGTTTGTGGAAACATGTAGAGTACAACTACTGCAAATTGTAAACGTCTCAAACCCTGATAGCTATAGCAGGTGACTAGTTCAGTTATTCACCATCGCATCTGGCTGGACCACCTTGAAAACTATTGAGTCCTGCTGTCACCTGTATGGATTTTAGTGCAAACTGTCATCTTAAACCCCTCTCCCCTATCTCCTGCACCCTCACTTCCAACGATGTGTGCTTTCATGAGTTTTCTTAACTAAGATTGAAAACATCTCATCAACTGCTTCCCTCCCTTCCCCTAGCCCACTGAGCCAAACTTTCTGGAAGGCTTCCCCTGCCCTGGCCCTGAACTTGTAGATTGAAGTTTCATTCATATCTCCCCTTATGCCCTCTCTGAG